>NC_069506.1:259412554-259712554 GCF_027579735.1 Bombina bombina
GGCTGTACACTCACTACTTTACATTGTAGCAAAGTGTAATTTCTTCAGTGTTGTCACATGAAAAGCTATAATAAAATATTTACAAAAATGTGAGGGGTGTACTCACTTTTGTGAGATACTGTACTTGTGTATTACAAAAATGCTTCTATTTATAACTGAAATGCATCCACTTGGATTTTGATGTTGGCTGGCATGCCCCTTTAATTTGCATCCCTTAACCCTAGCCTTTAAGGGCTTGTCTGCCTGAAACGGTGGTTTGGAGATGACCTACAACATGTAATAGAGCTGTATTTTAACATGGAAGCACAGTCTGCTGTATACTATTTAGATATTTTGTGCAGAGTATTTGCCAGTGACCTCATTACAGTGTGCACTGAAGGGAAAGTGCTCTACTACAGTGATTTGGATTAAATACCCACAACTATAGAAAGTTAAATCATTAGGTTTTATTCCAATATTCCAAGTTAAAAAAAAAACAACTTCTGATATCTACATTAGAAATAACAAAGAGGGCGCCACATAGCGTGATATTGTAGATTCAAAGCCAAAATAGGTGAATAATGTAAAGGCTTACCAGAGGTAATGGCACCGTATGATAACCGGTGCTGACAGGCAGGCTAACACTTTCAGTGGCTAGCACACTGGGTGGTCTCCGGCAAGCTGTTCACAGGTGATGTTCAGCGTTTCTTTGATTGGCGTCTGTGCGGCTAAAACCTGAGACGCTGATATCTACATTAAATTGACATTTAAAGGAACATGAAACCTCAACGTTTTCCTTCATGATTCAGATAGAGAATACAATTTAAAAAAAAGTTTACAGTTTATCTCCATGATCAAATTTGCTTCATTTTCATGTTATTCTTTGTTGAAGAGATATCTAGATAGGTAGTGGGCAGAACGTACCTTCCTGATGTTCAACAAAGGATAACAAGAAAACAAAAAAATGGTATATTCTATCTGAATCGTGAAAGAAAAAATGTGGGTTTAATGTCCCTTTAAGCATTGTTAGCCACATAAACAATGGAAAGATTTGTTATATTTGTTTTCTGGTGTGCAGTAAATTGTGTCTGTTTTATGGCATCAGCTGCCTGCCCAAGTAAACAGGAGATATATTGATTTAGCAAAATATTGTAATGTGAGGTTTCTCTTACAGATGCCCAAAGGGTTATTTTATTATTATTTTTTTCCAAAGAATGACGCTAGGTCCTGCATTTAAACAGTTCCTTTTCACTTGCTTTACATTTAAAGGGTTAAGTACACAACACGCTGGTGTCTCCATAAGCAGTATTAAATACTTTAACAAATGTCTGTTTAGTCATAGTTGTGCAGCAGAAGAGCTGGTGAGTGCATCTTAACTCTATTTTTTATTATATTAAAAATACTAGCACGTCAATTAAAAAAAAAAAAATGCTATATCAGTAAAATGAAAAGATTTACATCTGTTAACTTTCACTATCCCTTTAAGGCCTTGTTTGCCTGGACCTTGGATTGGTGATTTAAGACAAAAAAAACATATAATATATCTCTGGTTTAACATGTAGGCCCTGCTGTATAGTTAGGCTGACCATATTGCCGCTTTAAGAAGGTGCACATATGAAAAATACATATGTCAGGGTTCTTATAAAAAACATTTCTTTAAACAGCCCTAAAAACAGCCCTGACATATGTATTTTTCATGTGTCCCTTTTTAAAGCGGCAATATGGTCACCCTACTTATAGTACTTGGATATTTTGTGCACAAGGGTATTTGCCAGTGACCTCATTGCATTTTTCTGAAGGTGAAGTGCTCTACTTGATCATGGAGATTTGGATTATATACCTACAACTTCAGAAAGTTAAATCATTAGGTTTTATTCTAGCATTTCAAGTAAAAAAATAGCAAACTAACTTCTGATATCTACACTAAATTGACATTTAAGCAGTGTTAGCCCTATAAACAATGAAATTATTAATTATATTTGTTTTCTGGCATGCAGTAAATGCTGTGTGTCTTAAAGCATCAGCTGCCTGCACAAGTAAACATGAGAGAACTCTAATATATTTATTTAGCAAAATATCGTAGTCTGTGGCTTTTCCTACAGATACCCAAAGGGTTATTTTATTATTTATTATTTAGTTTATTATTTATAATGACTCTAGGCCCTGCATTTAAACAGTTTATTCTGGCTAGATTAGTATTTAAATACACAACACCAGATGTCTTTATAAGAGACATAAAAACGTTAGCAAATATCTGTTCAGTCATAGGTCTACAGCAGAAGAGGCTGGTGAGTGCATCTAAACTCTGTTTTTTTATTTTACAAGCAGGGTATCAATAATATATCTAACTAGGCAATAAGCCTGTCCAGAGGGTAGTCTATGTTTAAAAGATACAAAACCCCAAGCTAAAGTAAATAAAAATAAAAATATTAAAATTACAGAAAAAATAAACAAATCTATCCAAAATAAAATTGTTAAACCTAAACTAATACGAAATAAAAGAGCCAAAAAATATTTAAAGGGACAGCAATGTCCAAATTAAACTTTCATGATTCAGATAGGGCATGTTATTTTAAACAGCTATCTTTTAGCAAATTTGCTTTTTTCTCTTGGTATTATTTTGTTAAATGCTAATAGTCTGAGTTCTAAGACTTTGTAGTCCACCTCTTATGTCACAGTTTGACTGTAAATAGCTAATAACCTGTGCTGTTTGTTCATGTGTGCCATAAAGATAACATTGTGCTCACCTCAGAGGAGTCATTTAAAAGTCTGCACTAATTGCCTGAAATGAAAGTCTGTCAATTGATCTGAGAAAAGGAGGCAGTCTGCAGAAGCCTAGGTACAGGTAATCATAGAGGTAAAAAGTATATTAATATTACAGGGTTGGTTATAAAAAAACTGGGGAATGGTAAAAAAAGGGATTAAGCAAATAAAAGCTAACACTTTCTGCTCTTGTGAGATTAAAGAGACAGTCTACTCAAGAATTTGTATTGTTTAAAAAGACAGATAATCCCTTTATTACCCATTCCCCAGTTTTGCATAACCAACACTGTTATTATACTTTTTACCTGTGTGATTACCTTGTATCTAAGCCCCTGCAGACTGCCCCCTTATTTCAGTTCTTTTGACAGACTTGCGTTTTACATTTAACTTGAGTTGTTTTATAGATAATAATAAAATCTATATTGAAATTTAAACAAAGTATAAGAAGTGTTTTTTTGGTTTGGGGAACCACTAGATGAATAGATTTAAGTAAGGCTGTCCCTCTGAGACAGTCATTTGTCCCTCTTTGCAGAATTCCCATTAGCCCCACCCACAGATCACCAAGACACGCCCACTAACCACACAGGCACACTCACAGCCCCATCCTCTAACCCTCCATGAACCCACCCTTCACAACACAGCTCCACCCAGAAAACGGTGACGACCCCCTTAACCTCCTGAGTCCCTGATACCCAGCCACAAATGTTGGGAGGTATAATGTAGCATGTGCCTGTCCTGTTTGGATGATCACAATCCACATTCTCGATACTTAATGACACATTTATGTGACCAATATTTTGTTATCAAATTCCTCAGCTCAATGACTTCATAAACCCAGGCAACATTTTCTGAATTACTACCGAGAACTCCCAAAATGTATAGAACTTAACATTAGACAAAACACACTGAACCCCTCCATACTGAATGACAGGCTCTGACAGGCAGTCCTGTTAATGACATCATGCTCATGTAATAATACGCTTGCAGCTTATTTGACGTTATTGCATTGTTTTTCCCATTTGCTTCATAGGTGCATAATATAGCAGACCCATGAGATATACCTGAATGATGCTGAATCTTTTTTTTTTTTTCTTTCAGATGGTAAATCAGTATAAATATATTTTTACAATATGAAAACCCTCCCATTATTGCTACTTGGTAAGTTGTCTTTATATTTGCCATTGAAATATGTGTTTAACTGTGCACATAGAATGCAGTATGCATTGCATTACAATCAATAAAGCTTTGTCCTTTCTTCCCATGAAATACAAGATCTGTGTACATTCTTCCATACTAGCTCTGTCCATCATCTGGTGCTCAGAACAATTGTGCATCCTCAATAATACTAACCTAGAAGCAGAGAAGCAGGAGCTTTTTCTTATGGGGAAATAGGATTAACGTTAAGTTTAATAGGCAAATCTAGGAATAGGGTTAGAGTTATATGTTATTCTAAGAGTTAAAGGGACATGAAATCCAAAATGAAAAAACTGCACATGCAAACAATGCTGCCATCTAGTGCTCTTGCAAATGAATAACACTGTTAAAAGTATTCTTGCAAAACTGCTGCCATAAAGTGCTCCACACATGTTTACGCTCCTGAGCCTACCTACCTGGTTTTCAAAGTATACCAAGAAATAAAAGTAGATTTGAAAATAAATGTAAATTTAATAGTCTCTTAAAATTGCATGAACTATCTGAATCATTTAAAAAAATGTTTGTGTTTCATGTCCCTTTAAGCATGTATCCCATCCAGTTTACATTGAGCACTTTCTCTCACTCTCTGTGTAGATCACTAAAATTGAGCAACACAAATAAACTATGCAGCAGACACATATAAAGTTACCACCTCAGCCATGTTTTCCTGGACACTTATGAGTTACACGTGCTGCACATTATATACTTTGAGCACAATCCATAGCACTCCTGATTTTCCTTTTTCATTACAAGCGGAGAGTAAAATGTTAGCGCTCTAGTGAAAGCCTAGGGTACACTAACATCTGGAGGTCACATAGCCCAGCCACACTAAATGCCTCACATAGAAGACTTTTATGGGTGCACTGAAAAACTCAGGTCATGAATTTAACTTGAGTGCTAATCTTAAAAGGGCTTTAAAAAAAGAAGAAATAGTGGAGTTCTTCACAAAGTCACAAACTATATTTTAATTTTAATAAAAGTGTTCACTGGGAGCTAAAGTGCAAAAAATGTACCCCGGTACTACACAGCATGGATTGGTGAGTGCATTCGTTTGGACATTGTTTTATATATTTACTTTTATTCTAACACTAACACCTGGGGCGCGATCCGATATCGATCGCAGTTTGCGGCGCAAGCGAGGGAACCGGCGTCGCCCGCAGTTTCAGCTCGCAACTCGAGCCATCCCATATATGTCGCCGTCAGATGCTAACGTGCCGTAAGTCTCACAAACCAGCGATGTCCAGAAATCTGCGTAAGTACAAATTTCTGGCGTCGCCAGTGACTTGCGCCACGTTAGAATCTGCCGGCGCCTATAAAACCTGACTAAAGTTTAAAACACCCGCACTGTCTAACACGCCTCCCTAACATAGCCCGCACTGTCTAACACGCCTCCCTAACATAGCCCGCACTGTCTAACCCTCTATCCGCTATCCCCCCTCACTAGCCTAACAATAAAAAAGCTATTAACCCCTAAACCGCCGCTCCTTTACCCCGCCGCAACCTAATAAAATTATTAACCCCTAAACCGCCGCTCCCGTACCCCGCCGCCAGCTATATTATATCTATAACCCCCTAAAGTGAGCCCCTAACACCGCCGCCATCTATATTAAAATTATTAACCCCTAATGTAAGCCCCTTACACCGCCGCCATCTCTATTAAAATGATTAACCCCTAATTTAATCTACCTACCCCACCGCCAGCTATATTATCTATATTAACCCTAAGTATATTATAGTTAATATAGGTATTACATTATATATATTAACTATATTAACCCTAATTATATTAGGGTTAATATAGTTAATATAGTTACTATAGTATTTATATTAACTATATTAACTCTATCTAACCCTAACTAAATTTATATTAAATTAATCTAATTCATTTATAAACTAAAATATTCCTATTTAAATCTAAATACTTACCTATAAAATAAACCCTAAGATAGCTACAATATAATTAATAATTACATTGTAGCTATGTTAGGGTTAATATTTATTTTACAGGTAAATTGTTAATTATTTTAACTAGGTATAATAGATATTAAATAGTTATTAACTATTTAATATCTACCTAGTTAAAATAATTACCCAATTACCTGTAAAATAAATCCTAACCTAAGTTACAAATACACCTACACTATCAATAAATTTAATAAACTACAAACATCTATCTAAAAATACAATTAAATTAACTAAACTAAATTACAAAAAAAAAAAAACACTAAATTACAAAAAATAAAAAAAAGATTACAAGATATTTAAGCTAATTACACCTATTCTAAGCCCCCTAATAAAATAATAAACCCCCAAAATAAAAAAAATTCCCTACCCTATTCTAAATTCAACAAATGTCAAAGCTCTTTACCTTACCAGCCCTTAAAAGGGCCTTTTGTGGGGCATGCCCCAAAGAATTCAGCTCTTTTGCATACAACAAATACAATACCCCCCCCCATTACAACCCACCACCCACATACCCCTATTCTAAACCCACCCAAACCCCCCTTAAAAAAGCCTAACACTACCCCCCTGAAGATCTCCCTACCTTGTCTTCACCGGGCCGAACTCCTGATCCGATCCGGGCGATGTCTTCCTCCAAGCGGCAAAGAAGAATTCTTCCTCCGGCGATGTCATCCTCCAAGCGGCAAAGAAGAATTCTTCCTCCGGCGACGTCTTCCTCCAAGCAGCAGCAAAGTCTTCATTCTTCCGGCGGCATCTTCAATCTTCTTTCTTCGCTCCGCCACCGCGGAGCATCCATCCCGGCCGACTGCTGAACTTGGAATGAGGTACCTTTAAATGACGTCATCCAAGATGGCGTCCGCCGAATTCCGATTGGCTGATAGGATTCTATCAGCCAATCGGAATTAAGTTAAAAAAATCTGATTGGCTGATTGAATCAGCCAATCAGATTCAAGTTCAATCCGATTGGCTGATCCAATCAGCCAATCAGATTGAGCTCGCATTCTATTGGCTGATCGGAACAGCCAATAGAATGCGAGCTCAATCTGATTGGCTGATTGGATCAGCCAATCGGATTGAACTTGAATCTGATTGGCTGATTCAATCAGCCAATCAGATTTTTTTAACTTAATTCCGATTGGCTGATAGAATCCTATCAGCCAATCGGAATTCGGCGGACGCCATCTTGGATGACGTCATTTAAAGGTACCTCATTCCAAGTTCAGCAGTCGGCCGGGATGGATGCTCCGCGGCGGCGGAGCGAAGAAAGAAGATTGAAGATGCCGCCGGAAGAATGAAGACTTTGCTGCCGCTTGGAGGAAGACGTCGCCGGAGGAAGAATTCTTCTTTGCCGCTTGGAGGATGACATCGCCGGAGGAAGAATTCTTCTTTGCCGCTTGGAGGAAGACATCGCCCGGATCGGATCAGGAGTTCGGCCCGGTGTGGTGAAGACAAGGTAGGGAGATCTTCAGGGGGGTAGTGTTAGGCTTTTTTAAGGGGGGTTTGGGTGGGTTTAGAATAGGGGTATGTGGGTGGTGGGTTGTAATGGGGGGGGGGGTATTGTATTTGTTGTATGCAAAAGAGCTGAATTCTTTGGGGCATGCCCCACAAAAGGCCCTTTTAAGGGCTGGTAAGGTAAAGAGCTTTGAAATTTGTTAAATTTAGAATAGGGCAGGGAATTTTTTTTATTTTGGGGGTTTATTATTTTATTAGGGGGCTTAGAATAGGTGTAATTAGCTTAAATATCTTGTAATCTTTTTTTTATTTTTTGTAATTTAGTGTTTGTTTTTTTTTGTAATTTAGTTTAGTTAATTTTATTGTATTTTTAGATAGATGTTTGTAGTTTATTAAATTTATTGATAGTGTAGGTGTATTTGTAACTTAGGTTAGGATTTATTTTACAGGTAATTGGGTAATTATTTTAACTAGGTAGATATTAAATAGTTAATAACTATTTAATATCTATTATACCTAGTTAAAATAATTAACAATTTACCTGTAAAATAAATATTAACCCTAACATAGCTACAATGTAATTATTAATTATATTGTAGCTATCTTAGGGTTTATTTTATAGGTAAGTATTTAGATTTAAATAGGAATATTTTAGTTTATAAATGAATTAGATTAATTTAATATAAATTTAGTTAGGGTTAGATAGAGTTAATATAGTTAATATAAATACTATAGTAACTATATTAACTATATTAACCCTAATATAATTAGGGTTAATATAGTTAATATATATAATGTAATACCTATATTAACTATAATATACTTAGGGTTAATATAGATAATATAGCTGGCGGTGGGGTAGGTAGATTAAATTAGGGGTTAATCATTTTAATAGAGATGGCGGCGGTGTAAGGGGCTTACATTAGGGGTTAATAATTTTTATATAGGTGGCGGCGGTGTAAGGGGTCAGATTAGGGGATAGATAAGGTAGATGGCGGCGGTTTTAGAGGCTCACAGTAGGGGGTTAGTTTATGTAGATGGCGGCGGGGTCCGGGAGCGGCGGTTTAGGGGGTAATAACTTTATTAGGGATTTCGGGGGATCGCGGTTGACAGGGAGATAGACATTGCGCATGCGTTAGGTGTTAGGTTTATTTTAGCAGATCGCGGTTGACAGGGAGATAGACATTGCGCATGCGTTAGGTGTTAGGTTTATTTTCTAGTTAGTTTAGGGAGTTACGGGGCTCCAATAGTCAGCGTAAGGCTTCTTACGGCTGCTTTTTGTGGCGAGGTGAAAATGGAGTAAGTTTTCTCCATTTTCGCCACGTAAGTCCTTACGCTGCATATTGGATACCAAACTGCGCGGGTTTGGTATACCTGCCTATGGCCCAAAAAACTGCGGGCGACGGCAGAAATATACGGGCGTAACTTCTAGGTTACGCCGTATATGTGATACCAAATCCGCGCAAATATTGGCGTCGCCGGCTTTTGCGGGCGACGCTTTATATCGGATCGACCCCCTGATTGAAGTTTCCAGGCGCTAAATTTTTCAGCGCTATTATGTGTTGTGCTGTAATATGACTGATCAATTGAAAAGTATAGGTGCACTAAAAAATGTTGGCCGCACTAACATTCTCTGGAAAAACTATTTTACCACTGACTTTTAATACTGTGTATAGTGAGCCCTGCGCTATTGATAGCTTTCTACTTGTAACCTAGGCCTTAATTGGTCTATGAGGGTTGGAACAGACTTATGTTATTATTTATTGGCCCTGATTTGTTTGAATTTTTATAAAGATCCTTTTATCTAAATCTAAATATTATAGGAGGATTCTATTTTTATTAACTCATAATTGTATGTTTTATTGCAGCTGTGACAGCATGCTTTGGAGAAGATAAACCAGCAACAGGTATATCATAAAACTCTTAAAGGGAAATATGAGATATATTGTAAAATAACATGTTATGTAACAGAAAGTTAATAAAACTAAATGTATTTGATCTCAAATACATTTTTTGACAATAAATATGTATTTATGTTTTCTAGATATGAATGACTGAAGATAGCTAAAAAAGCAGCTCTGAACTATCTATCAGAAAAAATATAATTGGTGGCCGGACTAATTTATTGTTGCCTTGACTACCTGCTATTAATGTGGGTGACAATAGGCCTTATAGGGTTTCCGGGCCCTGGTATAGAAATCTCAGGGTTGCTTGTATTATGCAGTGATCGGGACCAAAAGGAGGTTACATGGATTGTGGCACCACCCCTGTTCATGCTGTTTTCCCCTGGTTGTAATGCAGGAAAAAAGTCAGGTCAAGCGTTCGCCTCTGACTGTCTATGCACACACAGCCTCATGACACTACACATAGGGGAAACAGCACTGATAGGGGAGCTGCAGGTTCATGAGTCTGATCTATGTGGTGAGGGTATATAGCTAACAGAGCGACGGCATGGTCAGGAGTCTGATCTGATGTGTGGTGAGGGTATATGGCTAACAGAGCGACTGCAGGGTCATGAGTCTGATCTGATGTGTGGTGAGGGTATATGGCTAACAGAGCGACTGGAATGCCATGAGTCTGATCTGATGTGTGGTGAGGGTAAATGGCTAACAGAGCGACTGCAGGGTCATGAGTCTGATCTGATGTGTGGTGAGGGTATATGGCTAACAGAGCGACTGCAGGGTCATGAGTCCGATCTGATGTGTGGTGAGGGTATATGGCTAAAAGAGCGACGGCATGGTCAGGAGTCTGATCTGATGTGTGGTAAGGGTGTATGGCTAACAGAGCGACTGCAGGGTCATGAGTCTGATCTGATGTGTGGTGAGGGAATGTGGCTAACAGAGTGACTGCAGGGTCATGAGTCCGATCTGATGTGTGGTGAGGGTAAATGGCTAACAGAGCGACTGCAGGGTCATGAGTCTGATCTGATGTGGGGTGGGGGTATATGGCTAACAGAGCGACTGCAGGGTCATGAGTCTGATCTGATGTGTGGTGAAAGTATATGGCTAACAGAGCGACTGCAGGGTCATGAGTCTGATCTGATGTGTGGTGAGGGTATATAGCTAACAGAGTGACTGCAGGGTCATGAGTCTGATCTGATGTGTGATGTTGGTATATGGCTAACACAGCGACTGCAGGGTCATGAGTCTGATCTGATGTGTGATGTTGGTATATGGCTAACACAGCGACTGCAGGGTTATGAGTCTGATCTGATGTGTGGTGAAAGTATATGGCTAACAGAGCGACTGCAGGGTCATGAGTCTGATCTGATGTGGGGTGAGGGTATATGGCTAACAGAGCGACTGCAGGGTCATGAGTCTGATCTGATGTGTGATGTTGGTATATGGCTAACACAGCGACTGCAGGGTCATGAGTCTGATCTGATGTGTGATGTTGGTATATGGCTAACACAGCGACTGCAGGGTCATGAGTCTGATCTGATGTGTGATGTTGGTATATGGCTAACACAGCGACTGCAGGGTTATGAGTCTGATCTGATGTGTGGTGAAAGTATATGGCTAACAGAGCGACTGCAGGGTCATGAGTCTGATCTGATGTGGGGTGAGGGTATATGGCTAACAGAGCGACTGCAGGGTCATGAGTCTGATCTGATGTGTGATGTTGGTATATGGCTAACACAGCGACTGCAGGGTCATGAGTCTGATCTGATGTGTGATGTTGGTATATGGCTAACACAGCGACTGCAGGGTCATGAGTCTGATCTGATGTGTGATGTTGGTATATGGCTAACACAGCGACTGCAGGGTCATGAGTCTGATCTGATGTGTGATGTTGGTATATGGCTAACACAGCGACTGCAGGGTCATGAGTCTGATCTGATGTGTGATGTTGGTATATGGCTAACACAGCGACTGCAGGGTCATGAGTCTGATCTGATGTGTGATGTTGGTATATGGCTAACACAGCGACTGCAGGGTCAGGAGTCTGATCTGATGTGTGATGTTGGTATATGGCTAACACAGCGACTGCAGGGTCAGGAGTCTGATCTGATGTGTTATGTTGGTATATGGCTAACACAGTGACTGCAGGGTTATGAGTCTGATCTGATGTGTGGTGAGGTTATATGGCTAACAGAGTGACTGCAGGGTCATGAGTCTGATCTGATGTGTGATGTTGGTATATGGCTAACAGAGCGACTGCAGGGTCATGAGTCTGATCTGATGTGTGATGTTGGTATATGGCTAACAGAGCGACTGCAGGGTCAGGAGTCTGATCTGATGTGTGGTGAGGGTATATGGCTAACAGAGCGACGGCATGGTCAGGAGTCTGATCTGATGTGTGGTGAGGGTATATGGCTAACAGAGAGACTTCAGGACTATGAATCTGATCTGATGCGTGATCAGGGTATATGGCTAAGAGAGCAACTGCAGGGTCATGAGTCTGATCTTATATGTTATGGGGATATAAGGCTGACAGAGCGGCTGCAGAGCCATGAGTCTGATCTGATGTGTTGATCTGATGTGTGATGAGGGTATATGGCTGATAGAATGGCTGCAGGGCTATGAGTCTGATCTCATTTGTATGAGGGTATTTAGCTGACAGAGCGTCTGCAGGGTTAGGAGTCTGATCTGATCTGTGATGTTGGTATATGGTTAACAGAGCGACTTCAGGACTATGAGTCTGATCTCATGTGTGATGAGAGTATATGGATGACAGAGTGGCTGCAGGGTTATGAGTCTGATCTGATGTGTGGTGAGGGTATATAGCTGACAGAATGGCTGCAGGGCTATGAGTCTGATCTGATGTGTGGTGAGGGTATATAGCTGACAGAATGGCTGCAGGGCTATGAGTATGATCTCATGTGCATAAGGGTATTTAGCTGACAGAGTGGCTGCAGGGCTAGGAGTCTGATCTTATGTGTGATGTTGGTATATGGCTGACAGAAAAACTTCAGGACTATGAATCTGATCTGATGTGTGATGAAGGTATATGGATGACAGAGCGGCGGCAAGGTCATAAGTCTGAGCTTATATGTTATGGGGATATAAGGCTGACAGAACGTCTGCAGATTTAGGAGTCTGATCTGATGTGTGATGAGAGTATATGGCTAACAGAGCAACTGCAGGGCCATGAGACTGATATGATGTGTGATGAGAGTATATGGCTAACAGAGCAACTGCAGGGCCATGAGTCTGGTCTGATGTGTGATGAGGGTATTTGGCTGATAGAGCGGCTGCAGGACCATGAATCTGATCTTATGTGTATGAGGGTATTTAGATGATAGGGGAGCTGCAGGACTAGGGGTCTGATCTGATGTGTGATGTTGCTATATGGCTGACAGAGAGACTTCAGGACTATGAGTCTGATCTGATGTGTGCTGAGGGTATTTGGCTGACAGAGCAGCTGCAGGGTCATGAGTCTGATCTGATGTGTGATGAGAGTACATGAATGACAGAGCGGCTGCAGGGCTATGAGTCTGATCTGATGTGTGATGAGAGTATATGGATGACAGAGCACCTGCAGGGTCATGAGTCTGATCTGATGTGTGCTGAGGGTATTTGGCTGACAGAATGGCTGCAGGGCTATGAGTCTGATCTCATGTGTATGAGGGTGTTTAGCTGACAGAGTGGCTGCAGGGCTATGAGTCTGATCTCATGTGTATGAGGGAATTTGGCTGACAGAATGGCTGCAGGGCTATGAGTCTGATCTCATGTGTATGAGGGTGTTTAGCTGACAGAGTGGCTGCAGGGCTAGGAGTCTGATCTCATGTGTATGAGGGTATTTGGCTGACAGAGTGGCTGCAGGGCTATGAGTCTGATCTCATGTGTATGAGGGTATTTGGCTGACAGAGTGGCTGCAGGGCTAGGAGTCTGATCTCATGTGTATGAGGGTGTTTAGCTGACAGAGTGGCTGCAGGGCTAGGAGTCTGATCTCATGTGTATGAGAGTATTTAGCTGACAGAGTGGCTGCAGATTCATGAGTCTGATTCTATATGTTATGGGGATATAAGGCTGACAGAGCATTTGCAGGGCTAGGGGACTGATCTGATGTGTGATGTTGCTATAAGGCTAACAGAGAGACTTCAGGACTATTAGTCTGATCTCATGTGTGATGAGAGTATATGAATGACAGAGTGGCTGCAGGGCTATGAGTCTGATCTCATGTGTATGAGGGTATTTAGCTGACAGAGCGGCTGCAGATTCATGAGTCTGATTCTATATGTTATGGGGATATAAGGCTGACAGAGCATCTGCAGGGCTAGGGGACTGATCTGATGTGTGATGTTGCTATAAGGCTAACAGAGAGACTTCAGGACTATGAGTCTGATCTGATTTGTGATGAGGGTAAATGGTTAACAGAGCAACTGCAGGGCAATGAGACTGATCTGATGTGTATGAGGGTATATGGATGACATAGTGGCTGCAGAGCCATGAATCTGATCTTATATGTTATGGAAATATAAGGCTGACAGAGCATCTGTAGGGCTAGGTGTCTGATCTGATGTGTGATGAGGGTATATGGCTAACAGAGCAACTACAGGGCCATGAGTCTGATCTGATGTGTGGTGAGGATATTTGGCTGACAGAATAGCTGCAGGGCTAGGAGTCTGATCTGATGTGTGATATTAGTAAATGGCTGACAGAGAGACTTCATGACTATTAGTCTGATCTCATGTGTATGAGGGTAATTAGCTAGTCCTACAAAAAAAGTGTGGGAACTCACCAAGACTTTCAACCCCCCTCACAATTAATATTGTTTTATATATATATACACATGCACACACACACACACTGTATTTATAGGTATATAATCTCTACACTTTGGTTAATGAAAGAAAATGAAATCCAATGAAGGTTTAAACGGTCGCCTTTGGGTCTGAGAATCCTCCTCTGTCACAGAGTCTCACCCACTAAAGGTGCAATAGTCCTATTTCTGCTTAAGGGAGCTAAATTACCCCAGAGCAAGCCACATAGAAAATAACCCCAGATGAAGCCACATAGAAATGTAAGCACCATGTGTTACACACATTGCGGGTGATCACACAGCAGGACCGCTGACAGGTTGCATTTAGTGTATTGTAGGAAGTGCTACTTCCTATTACTAAAGGATCTCACTATCCTTCTTACCAGACTGTGGCGCAGCTCCTCCCACCAGCAGCTGCAGCAGTGTTTGCTGAAGTGTTTATTTTCTCTGTCCAGAGGGAACTTAGTTCCTCCTGCAAAAATAGTGCAGGAACTCCGTTCCCATGCGTTCCCACTCAATTTGACCCCTGTATTTAGCTGATATGGGAGCTGCAGGACTAGGGTCTGATGTGTGATGTTGGTATATTGCTAACAGAGAGACTTCAAGACTACGAATCTGCTCTGATGTGTGATGAGGGTATATGGATGACAGAGCAGCTGCAGGACCATGAGTTCCTCCTAACCCCCCCCCCCATGTCACCTGCTTGTCTTCCAGTATTTTTTTGTGTGTGTGCGTATGTGAGTGTGTGTGTATGTTTATATATGTGTGTGTATGTTTGTGTGTGTGTATGTGTTTGTGTGTATGTGTATGTCTGTGTGTGCGTGTGTGAGTCTGTGTGTTTGTTTGTATGTGTTTGTGTGTCTGTAGGTGTGTGTGAGTGTGTGTATGTGTGTGTGTGTCTGTATGTGTGCATGTGTGTGAGTGTGTATGTGTGTGTGTGTCTGTATGTGTGCGTGTGTGTGTGCGTTTATACCCAAGAACTCTGCAACTTTATGAAGGTTGGTTGCACTGAGATAAGAGGTGGCCTTCAACTGCTTAGAAATCAGTTTGAGCCTACCTAGGTTTAGCTTTTAACAAAGAATACCAAGAGAACAAAGCAAATTTGATTATAAAAGTTTATTGGAAAGTTGTTTAAAATTACATGCCCTATCTAAATGAAGATAATTTGCAGCCACTTCCTTGTAATAGAAAACAGTAGTGTTCTCATTGATTGCAGATGTATTTCTCGCCAAAACTAATCAATAACTGGAAATATTGGAAAAAAATCTATACTTTTAAAATATTCAATATGAGCATTGAGCAAATACGGCCAGTATACCCATCATGCCTATATACAAATGTCATTAATATTGTTTACCAGTGATCAGATTGGATTTAAATTACAATAGTTGAATCTTACACAAATCAGCATTTCCCCTACACACTGAACAAAGGGGTTAATTTAAAAGAACTATAATGTAAACTTAAGAGGTGTGAAAGGGCCATTGTATATATTTCGGTTGGATTCCCAGTTCGAACCCAATAACAAGTAATATTGAAAACATTTTTGCAGCTGTGGGCTTTTAGAGGCTGAACACATTTTGAATTGTCCAGAGCCCATATTGTCCAAAACCAAGTTATCGGTAAAGGTTGTTATCAAACTAAATGTTAGTTAAAATTTGCAGTGCAACCCCCGAATATTCACTTGAAATGTTGCTTAGACAGGATGCTGTCGCTACCACAATGAGGTTGTTGATGTGGAAATAAAGGTAGTAAACTCCACTCCATTAATTAAAGTATTAAACTTTTGATTATAGTTATTTGGTTATATAGAAAATTTTGAATATGTGATCAAGATGAAAAGTATGATGTTGGGAAATTATGATATGATTAAAAATTGGGGGTGGAATATACTCTGTTGTGATGAAGCTATTGGTATATTTGTATTGCATCTTATGACATCATTTTTACTCCACTGTAACGTTCACACTAGGGAGGGTTTAGGTATTAAAGGGACAGTGTAGTCAAACTTAAACTTTCATGATTCAGATAGACCATGCAATTTTAAACAACTTTCTAATTTATGTTATCAATGTTCTCTTGGTATCTTTATTTGAAAAAGCAAGCGTGTAAACTTAGGAGCTGGCCCATTTTTGGTTTAGAAACTGGGTAGAGCTTCCTGATTGGTGGCTACATTTAGACACCAATCAGCAAGTGCTATCCAGGTCTGAACCAAAAATGGGCTGGCTCCTAAGCTTACATGCTTGCTTTTTCAAATAAAGGTACCAAGAGAACAAAGAGAAATTGATAATAGGAGTAAATGAGAAAGTTGCTTAAAATTGCTGCTCTATCTAAATCATGAAATTTTCATTTTGACTACACTATGAGGCCTACTTATCAAGCCGTCAACTTACTTACATTCGATGGCACCAATAGGCTCGCCTGACACCTATCCTGCTGCTCCCCGACACCGCCGCAACTCTAATAAACTTATTAACCCTTATCCCGCTGCTCCCCAACACCGTCGCAACTCTAATAAACTTATTAACCCCTATCCCGCCGCTCCTGAACCCCGCCGCTACTAACTAAATGTATTAACCCCTAAACCTCTGGCCTCCCACATCACTAACACTTACTAAACCTATTAACCCCTAAACTGCCAGCCCCCCACATCGCCATAAACTAAATTAACCTATTAACCCCTAAACCTAACAACCCGCTAACTTTATATTAAATATTAACTTATCCCTATCTTATAATTAATTTAAACTTACCTTTAGATTTAAATTAAACTATATTAAACTACTAATTAATCTACCCTAACTGTTATATTAAAATTACATTAAACTATATTAAACTAATAATTAACCTACCCTAACTGTTATACTAAAATTACATTAAACTATATTAAACTAATAATTAACCTACCCTAACTGTTATATTAAAATTACATTAAACTACAAATTAAATTAACTATATTTTTATATTTAAAAACCTAACCCTACTCAAATAATTTAAATCTACTATTAAAAATGACAAAGTTACAAAAAACTAACAACTAAGTTACAAAAAAAACAAACACTAAGTTACACAAAATAAAAAATAAATTATCAAATATTTAAACTAATTAACCTAATCAAAGAGCCCTATGAAAATTAAAAAAGCCCCCCAAAATAAAAAAACACTAGCCTACAATAAACTGCCAATAGCCCTTAAAAGGGCGTTTTGCGTGGCATTGCCCCAAAGAAATCAGCTCTTTCACCTGTAAAAAAATACAAATACCCCCCAACAGTAAAACCCACCACCCACACAACCAACCCCCCAAATAAAAACCTAATCTAAAAAAACCTAAGCTCCCCATTGCTCTGAAAAGGGCATTTAGCTCTTTATCAAAAGCCCAAAACCTAATGTAAAATTAAAACCCACCCAATAAACCCTTTAAAAAGCCTAACACTAACCTCCGAAGATCCACTTACAGTTTCTGAAGAGCCGACATCCATCCTCAACGAAGCATCAGAAGTCTTCATCCAAGCAGGCAGAAGTCTTCATCCAGATGGCATCTTCTATCTTCATCCATCCGGCACGGAGCGGCTCTATCTTCAAGACATCCGACGCGGAGCATCCTCTTTGTTCGACGTCTTCTTTAACAATGAATGTTCCTTTAAATTATGTCATCCAAGATTGCATCCCTTAGAGTCCGAATGGCTGATAGAATAAAGGTAGTAAGGTCTGCTCCATTAATAAAAGTATTAAACTTTTAATTATAGTTATTTGGTTATATAGAAAATTTTGAATATGTGATCAAGATGAAAAGTATGATGTTGGGAAATTATGATATGATTAAAAATTGGGGTGGAATATACTCTGCTGTGATTAAGCTATTGGTATATTTGTGTTGCATTTTATGACATCATTTTTACTCCACTGTAATGTTCACACTAGGGAGGGTTTAGGTATTAAAGGGACAGTGTAGTCAAACTTAAACTTTCATGATTCAGATAGAGCATGCAATTTTAAACAACTTTCTAATTTATGTTTTATGTCAATTTTCTCTTGGTATCTTTATTTGAAAAAGCAAGAATGTAAACTTAGGAGCTGTCCCATTTTTTGCTTAGAAATTGGGTTAAGCATCCTGATTGGTGGCTACATTGGCTGATTGGAATAGCCAATAGAATGCAAGCTCAATCCTATTGGCTGATTGGATCATCCAATAGGATGAAAGCTCAATCCTATTAGCTGATTGCAACAGCCAATAGGATTTTTTCAACCTTAATTCCAATTGGCTGATAGAATTCTATCAGCCAATCGGAATCTAACGGACGCCATCTTGGATGACGTCATTTAAAGGAACATTAATTGTTGAAGAAGATGTTGAACGAAGAGGATGCTCCACGTCGGATGTCTTGAAGATAGAGCTGCTCTGCGCCGGATGGATCAAGACAGAAGATTCTGCCCGGTTGGATGAAGACGTCGGCCCGCTTGGATGAAAACTTTTGCCGGCTTCGATGTGGACTTCTGTCGCTTCGTTGAGGATGGATGTTGGCTCTTCAGAAACTGTAAGTGGATCTTCGGGGGTTAGTGTTAGGCTTTTTTAAGGGTTTATTGGGTGGGTTTTAATTTTAGATTAGGGTTTGGGCTTTTGAAAAAGAGCAAATGCCCTTTTAAGGGCAATGCCCATACAAATGCCCTTTTCAGGGCAATGGGGAGCTTAGGTTTTTTTAGACTAGGATTTTATTTGGGGGTTGGTTGTGTGGGTGGTGGGTTTTACTGTTGGGGAATATTTGTATTTTTTTTACAGGTAAAAGAGCTGATTTCTTTGGGGCAATACCCTGCAAAAGGCCCTTTTAATGGCTATTGGCAGTTTATTGTAGGCTAGGGTTTTTTTTATTTTGGGGAGGCTTTTTTATTTTCATAGGGCTCTTAGATTAGGTGTACTTAGTTTAAATATTTGATAATTTATTTTTTATTTTGTGTAACTTAGTGTTTATTTTTTTTGTAACTTACTGTTTGTTATTTTGTGTAACTTAGTTGTTAGTTTTTTGTAACTTTGTAATTTGTAATAGTAGATTTAAATTATTTGAGTAGGGTTAGGTTTTTAAATATATAATATAGTTAATTTAATTTGTAGTTTAATGTAGGTTAATTATTAGTTTATTAGTTTCATATAGTTTAATGTAATTTTAGTATAACAGTTAGGGTAGATTAATTATTAGTTTAATATAGTTTAATTTAAATCTAAAGGTAAGTTTAAATTTATTTTAAGATAGGGATGAGTTAATATTTAATATAAATTTAGCGGGTTGTTAGGTTTAGGGGTTAATAGATTAATTTAGTTTATGGCAATCTGGGGGGCTGGCGGTTTAGGAGTTAATAGGTTTAGTAAGTGGTAGTGACGTGGGAGGCCAGGGGTTTAGGGGTTACTACATTTACACCTAGATTTAGAGTTTTGCGGCCAAAGGGGTGCATTAGCTACGCATGTTTTTTTTCTAGCGCTGCTTCTAAACAACGCTGGTATTTAGAGTTCTCTGAAGGGCTGCGTTAGGCTCCAAAAAGGGAGCTTACAGGCATATTTACCGCCACTTCAACTCTCAATACCAGCGTTGCTTACGGTAGCGGCTAGCTGGAAAAACGTGCTTGTGCACGATTCCCCCATAGGAAACAATGGGGCAATTTGGGTTGAAAAAAAACCTAACACCTGCAAAAAAGCAGCGTTCAGCTCCTAACGCAGCCCCATTGTTTCCTATGTGGAAACACTTTCTAAGTCTGCACCTAACACCCTAACATGAACCCCGAGTCTAAACACCCCTAACCTTACACTTCTTAACCCCTAATCTGCCGCCCTCTCTATCGCTGACCCCTGCATATTATTATTAACCCCTAATCTGCCGCTCCATACACCGCCGCAACCTACATTATACCTATGTACCCCTAATCTGCTGTCCCAAACATTGCCGACACCTACATAATATTTATTAACCCCTAATCTGCCCCCCCCAACGTCGCCGCTACCTTACCTACACTTATTAACCCCTAATCTGCCGACCGGACCTCGCCGCTACTCTAATAAATGTATTAACCCCTAAAGCTAAGTCTAACCCTAACACCCCCCTAAATTAAATATAATTTTAATCTAACGAAATAAATTAAATATTATTAACTAAAGTCTTCCTATTTAAAGCTAAATACTTACCTGTAAAATAAACCCTAATATAGCTACAATATAACGAATAATTATATATTGTAGCTATTTTAGGATTTATATTTATTTTACAGGCAACTTTGTATTTATTTTAACTAGGTACAATAGCTATTAAATAGTTATTTACTATTTAATAGCTACCTAGTTAAAATAATTACAAAATTACCTGTAAAATAAATCCTAACAATTAAACCTAACACTACACTATCAATAAATAAATTAAATAAATTGCCTACAATTACCTACAATTAAATACAATTAAATATGCTATTCTATAATACAAAGAAAAACTAACACTAAATTACAAAAAATAAAAAAGAATTACAAGCAGTTTAAACTAATTACACCTAACCTAAGCCCCCTAATAAAATAAAAAGCCCCCCAAAATAAAAAATTCCCTACCCTGTTCTAAAATACAAAAGTAATCAGCTCTTTTACCAGCCCTTAAAAGGGCTTTTTGCGGGGCCTTGCCCCAAAGTAATCAGCTCTTTTGCCTGAAAATAAAAATACAATACCCCTCCCCAATATTACAACCCACCACCCACATACCCCTACTCTAACCCACCCAAACCCCCCTTAAAAAAACCTATCACTAACCCCCTGAAGATATCCCTACCTTGAGTCATCTTCACCCAGCCGAGCCGAATTCTTCATCCAAGCGGAGCAAGAAGATGTCCTCCATCTGGTAGAAGTCTTGATCCAAGCGGCAAAGAAGAGGTCCTCCATCCGGGCGAAGTCTTGATCCAAGCGGCAAAGAAAAGGTCTTCCATCCGGGCGATGTCTTCTTCCAAGCGGCATCTTCTATCTTCTTTCATCCGGATCCATCTTCATCCTGCCGACGCGGAACATCCTTCTTCCCCGATGGACTAACGATGAATGAAGGTTCCTTTAAGGGACATCATCCAAGATGGCGTCCCTTCAATTCCGATTGGCTGATAGAATCAGCCAATCGGAATTAAGGTAGAAAAAATCTGATTGGCTGATGCAATCAGCCAATCAGATTGAAGTTCAATCCGATTGGCTGATCCAATCAGCCAATCGTATTGAACTCTCATCCTATTGGCTGTTCCGATCAGATGAAGATGGATCCGGAAGAAAGAAGATAGAAGATGCCGCTTGGAAGAAGACATCGCCTGGATGGAAGACCTCTTCTTTGCCACTTGGATCAAGACTTCGCCCGGATGGAGGACCTCTTCTTTGCCGCTTGGATCAAGACTTCTACCGGATGGAGGACATCTTCTTGCTCCACTTGGATGAAGAATTCGGTTCGGCTGGGTGAAGATGACTCAAGGTAGGGAGATCCTCAGGGGGTTAGTGATAGGTTTTTTTAAGGGGGGTTTGGGTTATGTGGGTGGTGGGTTGTAATGTTGGGGGGTATTGTATTTTTATTTTCAGGCAAAAGAGCTGATTACTTTGGGGCAAGGCCCCGCAAAAAGCACTTTTAAGGGCTGGTAAAAGAGCTGATTACTTTTGTATTTTAGAATAGGGTAGGGAATTTTTTATTTTGGGGGGCTTTTTATTTTATTAGGGGGCTTATATTAGGTGTAATTAGTTTAAACTGCTTGTAATTCTTTTTTCTTTTTTGTATTTTAGTGTTTTTTTTGTATTATAGAATAGTTTAATTAATTGTATTTAATTGTAGGTAATTCATTTAATTAATTTAATGATAGTGTAGTGTTAGGTTTAATTGTAACTTAAGCTAGGATTTATTTTACAGGTAATTTTGTAATTATTTTAACTAGGTAGCTATTAAATAGTTATTAACTATTTAATAGCTATTGTACCTAGTTAAAATAAATACAAAGTTGCCTGTAAAATAAATATAAATCCTAAAATAGCTACAATGTAAGTATTAGTTATATTGTAGCTATATTAGGGTTTATTTTATAGGTAAGTATTTAGTTTTAAATAGGAATAATTTAGTTAATTTTAGGAATATTATTTTGTTTAATATAAATTATATTTATGTTAGGGGGTGTTAGGGTTAGGGTTAGAGTTATGTTTATGGGTTAATAACTTTATTATAGTAGTGACAACGGTGCGGGCGGGAGATTATGGGTTAATAACTTTATTATAGTAGCGACGACGTTGCAGGCGGGAGATTAGTGGTTAATAATTGTAGGTAGGTGGCGGCAATATTAGGGAGGGCAGATTAGGGGTTACTACAATTTATTATAGTGTTTGGGAGGCGGGAGTGCGGCGGTTTAAGGGTTAATACATTTATTATAGTGGCGGTGAGGTCCGGTCGGCAGATTAGGGGTTAATAAGTGTAGGTTAGGTAGCGGCAACGTTGGGGGGGGGGCAGATTAGGGGGTAATAAATATAATATAGGGTCTGCAGTGTTAGGGGCAGCAGATTAGGGGTTCATAGGGATAATGTAGGTTGCGGTCGGTGTCCGAAGCGGAAGATTAGGGGTTAATTATAATATGCAGGGGACAGCGATAGCGGGGGCGGCAGATTAGGGTTTAATAAGTGTAAGGTTAGGGGTATTTAGACTCGGGGTTCATGTTAGATGTAGACTTAGAGAGTGTTTCCCCATAGGAAACAATGGGGCTGCGTTAGGAGCTGAACGCTGCTTTTTTGCAGGTGTTAGGGTTTTTTTTAGCCAAAACTGCCCCATTGTTTCCTATGGGGATATCGTGCACGAGCATGTTTTTCCAGCTTACCGCTACTGTAAGCAACGCTGGTATTGAGGGTTGAAGTGGAGCTAAGTTAGGCTCAACGCACCCTTTTTTGAGCCTAACGCAGCCCCTCAGACAACTATAAATACCAGCGTTAAGGGTGCGTTGGGAAAAAAAGCAGCGTTAGCTACTCAGCTTTTTACCGACAAAACTCTAATTATAGTAGCGACGACGTTGCAGGCGGGAGATTAGTGGTTAATAATTGTAGGTAGGTGGCGGCGATGTTAGGGAGGGCAGATTAGGGGTTACTACAATTTATTATAGTGTTTGGGAGGCGGGAGTGCGGCGGTTTAAGGGTTAATACATTTATTATAGTGGCGGCGAGGTCCGGTCGGCAGATTAGGGGTTAATAAGTGTAGGTTAGGTAGCGGCAACGTTGGGGGGGGGGGCAGATTAGGGGGTAATAAATATAATATAGGGTCTGCAGTGTTAGGGGCAGCAGATTAGGGGTTCATAGGGATAATGTAGGTTGCGGCGGTGTCCGGAGCGGAAGATTAGGGGTTAATTATAATATGCAGGGGACAGCGATAGTGGGGGCGGCAGATTAGGGTTTAATAAGTGTAAGGTTAGGGGTATTTAGACTCGGGGTTCATGTTAGGTGTAGACTTAGAGAGTGTTTCCCCATAGGAAACAATGGGGCTGCGTTAGGAGCTGAACGCTGCTTTTTTGCAGGTGTTAGGTTTTTTTTCAGCCAAAACTGCCCCATTGTTTCCTATGGGGATATCGTGCACGAGCATGTTTTTCCAGCTTACCGCTACTGTAAGCAACGCTGGTATTGAGGGTTGAAGTGGAGCTAAGTTAGGCTCAACGCACCCTTTTTTGAGCCTAACGCAGCCCCTCAGACAACTATAAATACCAGCGTTAAGGGTGCATTGGAAAAAAAAGCAGCGTTAGCTACTCAGCTTTTTACCGTCAAAACTCTAAATCTAGGCGAATGTTTTTTCAGGATTTTTCGGCTGAGACGTCGCTAAGAGGAGAGAATTGGCCCCAATTTGCACCAGATTAATTAATCAGGGACATCGAGCTACCATAATCTACCCAGCTAGATTTAAGATCACAATTGATAATCATACACATTATTTTGAGTTAGCCAGAGACGCAGAAAAATGTATCGCTCAGTCATTGCCCCCTGGGTAGGATAGGGATAGAGATAGATAATGAGTATTAAAGAATGTCAGGATTATGGTTCATCATGTCAGTGCTCTTCAGGGCTGACCCCTGGGTCATAGGCGGTTGTGACCCAGAGGGGACCACAATTGGTATGAGAGGTGTATTTGTGTCTTTTTTTTCCTCTCCGTTTTGTTTTTTTCATTTGTTGTATCTGTACTATTTTCTAAATGGTAGACTTGACAAGTAGGTTTAAGTTGGCTTCTTGGAATATTGGGGGTTTTACATCCCCTATTAAACGAAAAACAATAATATCTTATTTACGAAAAATAAATACTGATATTGCCTTCCTACAGGAAACTCATTTAAAACTGGAGAAAGTTCTTAAGCTTAAGTGTTCATGGGTTAAGGATGTTCTTTCTTCTCCTAGTGTTCAGAGAAAGGGAGGAGTTGCGATTCTCTTAGGAAAAAAGCTAAAGTACCAAGTTCTTGACACTAAGGTAGACTCAGAGGGAAGGTTTCTAATGGTTAAAATTAAAATAGATAAGATACAGTACACATTATGTAATATAAATGCCCCTAATGTTTTTTGTTTGCCTTTTTGGGAATCACTTCAGGCTAATATTATGACATATGTGGAGGGTTACCTGATAGTAGGGGGGACTTTAATATGGCGCCACAATACCCTTTAGATAGACTAAGGGGGGTAGTTATCAACGCGTCTAATTTACCTGCCTTCGCTGGTTCAATACGCCCGCCTAAGCTCTCCTACCATCGCCGCCGCAGACCTGCAAAATTTCGCCTGTTATCAATAAATCTGTCAAAAAGCCACGCACCAAGTACGGGGCAATGAGCAGCGGATTGTGATAGTTATCACTCATCCGATCTTGCTGCTCTTCAGCTTTTTGACAGCTTTATTGCTAGCCTGTCACTAAGCACCCACACTAACTACACTGTTCTACCCCCTATACCGGCGCCCCCGGAGCCCCCCGCAACGAAATAAAGTTACTAACCCCTAAACCGCCGCTCCTAGACCCTGCCGCAACTCTTATAAATGTATTAACCCCTAAACCGCTGCCCCGGACACCGCTGCAATGCTTATAAATGTATTAACCCCTAAACCGCCGCTCCCGGACACTGCCGCCACCTACATTATACCTAGTAACCCCTATCCTGCCCCCCCTATACCGCCGCCCTCTATAATAAAGTTATTAACCCCTATCCTGCTGATCCCGGACCCCGCCGCAACCTATATTAAACTTATTAACCCCTATCCTGCCCCCCCCCTACACTGTCGCCACCTATAATAAATTTATTAACCCCTATCCTGCCCCCCCCCTACACCGCCGCCACTGTAATACATTTATTAACCCCTAAACCTAAGTCTAACACTAAATCTAACATCCCCCTAACTTAAATATTGATTAAATAAATATAAATAATATTTCTCTTATTAACTAAATGAATCCTATTTAAAACTAAATGCTTACCTATAAAACAAACCCTAATATAGCTACAATATAAATAATAATTATATTGTAGCTATCTTAGGATTTATTTTTATTTTACAGGCATCTTTCAATTTATTTTAACTAGGTACAATAGCTATTAAATAGTTATTAACTATTTAATAGCTTACCTAGTTAAAATAAAGAGAAATTCACCTGTAAAATAAAAACTAATCTAAGTTACAATTACACCTAACACTACACTATACTTTAATAAATTATTCCTATTTAAAACTAAATACTTACCTTTAAAATAAACCCTAAGATAGCTACAATGTAATTAATAGTTACATTGTAGCTATTGTAGGATTTATATTTATTTTACAGGTAACTTTGTATTTATTTTAGCTAGTTAGAATAGTTATTAAATAGTTATTAACTATTTAATAACTACCTAGCTAAAAGAAATACAAAATTACCTGTAAACTAAATCCTAACCTAAGTTACAATTAAACCTAACACTACACTATCATTAAATTAATTAAATAAATTAGTTACAAATAACTACAATTAAATACAATTACATAAACTAACTAAAGTACAAAAAATAAAAAAGCTAAGTTACAAAAAATAAAAAAAATAAGTTACAAACATTTAAAAAAATATTACAACAATTTTAAGCTAATTACACCTAATCTAAGCCCCCTAATAAAATAACAAAGCCCCCCAAAATAAAAAAAATGCCCTACCCTATTCTAAATTAAAAAAGTTAAAAGCTCTTTTACCTTACCAGCCCTTAAAAGGGCCTTTTGCGGGGCATGCCCCAAAGAAAACAGCTCTTTTGCCTGTAAAAGAAAAATACAACCCCCCCAACGGTAAAACCCACCACCCACATACCCCTAATCTAACCCAAACCCCCCTTAAATAAACCTAACACTACCCCCTGAAGATCATCCTACCTTGAGTCATCTTCACTCAGCCGAGCCACCGATGGAACCGAAGAGGAGATCCGGAGCGGCAGAAGTGATCCTCCAAGGTGCGCTGAAGAAGTCTTCCATCCGGGCGATGTCATCTTCCAAGCGGCGCTGAAGAAGTCTTCCATCCGGGCGATGTCATCTTCCAAGCGGGGTCTTCAATCTTCTTTCTTCAGGATCCATCTTCATCCCGCCGACGCGGAACATCCTTCTTCCCCGACGGACTAACGACGAATGAAGGCTCCTTTAAGGGACGTCATCCAAGATGGCGTCCCTTCAATTCCGATTGGCTGATAGAATCCTATCAGCCAATCGGAATTGAAGGGACGCCACCTTGGATGACGTCCCTTAAAGGAGCCTTCATTCGGCGTTAGTCCGTCGGGGACGAAGGATGTTCCGCGTCGGCGGGATGAAGATGGATCCTGAAGAAAGAAGATTGTATAAGACCCCGCTTGGAAGATGACATCGCCCGGATGGAAGACTTCTTCAGCGCCGCTTGGAAGATGACATCGCCCGGATGGAAGACTTCTTCAGCGCCGCTTGGAGGATCACTTCATCGGATGGAAGACTTCTTCAGCGCCCCTTGGAGGATCACTTCTGCTGCTCCGGATCTCCTCTTCGGTTCCATCGGTGGCTCGGCTGAGTGAAGACGACTCAATGTAGGATGATCTTCAGGGGGGTAGTGTTAGGTTTATTTAAGGGGGGTTTGGGTTAGATTAGGGGTATGTGGGTGGTGGGTTTTAATGTTGGGGGGGGTTGTATTTTTCTTTTACAGGCAAAAGAGCTGTTTTCTTTGGGGCATGCCCCGCAAAAGGCCCTTTTAAGGGCTGGTAAGGTAAAAGAGCTTTGAACTTTTTTAATTTAGAATAGGGTAGGGCATTTTTTTATTTTGGGGGGCTTTGTTATTTTATTAGGGGGCTTAGATGAGGTGTAATTAGCTTAAACTTGTTGTAATATTTTTGAAATGTTTGTAACTTATTTTTTTTATTTTTTGTACTTTAGTTAGTTTATGTAATTGTATTTAATTGTAGTTATTTGTAACTAATTTATTTAATTAATTTAATGATAGTGTAGTGTTAGGTTTAATTGTAACTTAGGTTAGGAATTATTTTACAGGTAATTTTGTATTTCTTTTAGTTAGGTAGTTATTAAATAGTTAATAACTATTTAATAACTATTCTAACTAGCTAAAATAAATACAAAGTTACCTGTAAAATAAATATAAATCCTACAATAGCTACAATGTAACTATTAATTACATTGTAGCTATCTTAGGGTTTATTTTACAGGTAAGTATTTAGTTTTAAATAGGAATAATATATTAAAGTATAGTGTAGTGTTAGGTGTAATTGTAACTTAGGTTAGTTTTTATTTTACAGGTAAATTTCTCTTTATTTTAGCTAGGTAAGCTATTAAATAGTTAATAACTATTTAATAGCTATTGTACCTAGTTAAAATAAATTGAAAGATGCCTGTAAAATAAAAATAAATCCTAAGATAGCTACAATATAATTATTATTTATATTGTAGCTATATTAGGGTTTATTTTATAGGTAAGTATTTAGTTTTAAATAGGATTCATTTAGTTAATAAGAGAAATATTATTTATATTTATTTAATTAATATTTAAGTTAGGGGGGTGTTAGGTTTAGTGTTAGACTTAGGTTTAGGGGTTAATAATTTTATTATAGTGGCGGCGGTGTAGGGGGGGCAGGATAGGGGTTAATAAATTTATTATAGGTGGCGACAGTGTAGGGGGGGCAGGATAGGGGTTAGTAAGTATAATGTAGGTGGCGGCGGTGTCCGGGAGCGGTGGTTTAGGGGTTAATACATTTATAAGAGTTGCGGCGGGGTCTAGGAGCAGCGGTTTAGGGGTTACTAACTTTATTTAGTTACAGGGGGCTCCGGGGGCGCCGGTATAGGGGGTTAACATATTTATTATAGTGGCGGCGGGTCTGGGAGTGGCGGTTTAGGGGTTAATCAGTTTATTATAGTGGCGGTGGGCTCCAGGAGCGGCGGTTTAGGGGGTAATAACTTTATTTAGTTGCGGCGGTGTAGGGGGGCAGATTAGGGGTGTTTAGACTCGGGGTACATGTTAGGGTGTTAGGTGTAGACAGCTCCCATAGGAATCAATGGGATGTCTGACAGCAGCAAACATGAACTTTCGCTATGGTAAGACTCCCATTGATTGCTATGGGATCCGCCGCCTCCAGGGTGGCGGTTTGAAAACCAGGTACGCTGGGCCGGAAAAGTGCCGAGCGTACCTGCTAGTTTTTTGATAACTAGCAAAAGTAGTCAGATTGTTCCGCACCTGTGTGCGGAACATCTGGAGTGACGTAAGATTCGATCTGTGTCGGACTGAGTCCGGCGGATCGAAGCTTACATCACAAAATTCTACTTTTGCCGGTCTCTAGCCTTTGATAACTAAGGCGAATCAGCCTCGCCACAAATACGCTGCGGAATTTCAGCGTATTTTAGGTTGACGGCTTGATAACTACTCCCCTAAGACAGAACCATTCTTGTTCTAAAAGTAAAAGAGATAATCTAGAGTCAAAACTGTTTATTAGACTTTTTCAGACTCTTAGGGTTAGAGACCTATGTAGGTCACAGAATCCTGACTCCAGAGACTTTACTTGTCTTTCTAAGGCACATAAGTCACTTTCAAGGATTGATTTTTTCCTTCTAGATGAAAGACTATGTAAACTAAAAGTGGTTGCTGGGATTCTTCCTATTTGTATTTCGGACCATGCTCCTATTTTTCTTGACTTTCAGCTTGGTGATCTTGCTTCTAGAAATCATCGGTTTTATTTTCCAGTGTATTTGGCATCAGACTTAAAGTTTAAAAATTGGCTTAAATTTAAGTTTGAAGAATTTGCCTCCTTTAATCACGAATATACTAATCGTCCCTCTATTTTTTGGAAAACGGCGAAAGCAGTTCTTAGGGGGGAGATTTTAGCCTATAGTATAAATAGGACAAAGAAAATTAAACTTAGGGAAAAGGAAATTTTGAAGTCAGTATCTAATTCATATAACTGTCATTTGCTAGAGAAAACATCTGAGAGTTGGGCACGATATACGAGAGCATTAAAGGAAAGGAATTCTTTTCTTCTTTATAGGTCATCTTAGAAAGATTTGAGATTTCAGGCGAAATTATTTAGATATGGAAATAAAACCGGAAAACTTCTCGCAAGCTTAGTTAAGAGGGATAAACGCTCATCTCTGATTGATTCTTTACATGAAGAAGGCAAAACTCTGACAATGACAGAAGAACTGTTGAAGACCTTCTCAAGTTACTACCAGGACCTGTACTCCCTTAAAAATTCAAATAACTTGGAGAGCGAGGATTTCTGGAGTAAAATTTCTTACCCGACACTAACATCTGAACTAGCTGAAACTCTTAATTTTCCTATTTCTGAGTCTGAAGTGTCCAGAGTAATTCAAGATCTCTCCCTAACTAAAGCTCCAGGTCTGGACGCTCTTCCCAATGAACTTTATAAGATAGTATCCCCGGTAATTGTCCCACATTTAACTTCACTTTACAATGACATGTATATTAAGGGTAGCCCGCCCTCCTCCAGGTTTACTGCTTCCTATACTACTTTAATTCTCAAACAAGGGAAGGATCCCGGTAAGAAGGAATCATACAGGCCTATAGCCTTGTTATATTCAGACTATAAAATACTTACCTCAATTTTGGCATCAAGGCTCCAATCTATCCTTCCTGGTATTATTCATAAGGATCAGGCAGGATTCATGTTTAAATAAAATTCCTCTGCCAAGATAAGGGAAGTGTTTCTTACCATTGATTATTTTAAAACTTGGGAGAGGTTGGGGAGGGCAGGGGGGAGGGATACCCCTGACTCAGCAATCATCTCAATAGATGCTGAAAAAGCTTTCGATTCAGTTCATTATGATTTTATACTTTATTCTCTTCAACGTTTTGGCTTCCGTGGTAGTTTCCTTGAATTTATTGACAATTTATATAATGTGGCTTCTACAAGGATGATAGTTAATGGTATGATCTCTTCAGATATATTGCTTGGTAGAGGAATTCGGCAGGGGTGTCACCTTTCTCCTCTTCTCTTCAATCTCTCCATAGAGTTTGTGTTAGACATCATCTTGAAGGGATTAGGATTGGCAAGAAGGAGCTGAAAATAGCCTTATATGCTGATGATATTCTCATATATATTTCAAATACTTCCGTTAATATCCCAAAACTTCTGACAATTATTGATCAGTTTCGCTCTTTTTCTGGGTATTAGGTGAATTCTACAAAATCTGAACTTCTCTGGATTAAACAACCCGGTGAATCCCTCACAAATATACCATTTAAAGTAATCTCTGGATCTTTTAGGTATCTGGGTATTACAATTTCTTCTAATCCAGATACTTGGTATAGCCTTAATATTCTTCCAGTATTGAATAAAATTAAAGAGAATCTGAAAAATTGGCAAAATCTTCCCCTTTCTCTGTCAGGTCGCATAGCCCTGTACAAAGTGATCTGTCTTCCTAAACTTCTTTATGTCCTTCAGAATACTCCATTGATTCTTAAGGGAAAAGATGTCTTAACATTTAATACCGCCCTGAGAAATTTCATTTGGCAAAACAAAAAACCTAGAATCTTATTATGTAAACTCTCTCTTCCTAGAAAATTTGCAGGGCTAGCTCTGCCAGATATTAAATTATATAACTATGCTTTTCTGATGCGTTTAATTATGGATTGGATCTGTGTGAGAGATTATGTTACTGATAATGAACTTGAGAGAAGTGTAACTTATCCACTTTCGCCTGTAGCAATAATTCATTGCAATCTTAGTTCATTACCTAGAGAGATAAAAAAACTGAGAACTATATTTAATCCACTCCAGGCTTGTAGGAGAGTATGCAAACTTTTTGATTTAGATCATAGGTGTGACGAATCACGCCTTCTCAGCGTCACAATAGAGGGGCGTGGGCATGAAGGGGTTAATGGCACACAGCTCTGGTTCCCTTATCCTTGCAACTCTGCAAAAGGACCTTAGAAGGGACACCTCATTAGCCCCCAATTCTTGTCCACACTGCTCTAATTAACAATTCCCCTGCTGCCACCACCAAAACTTTTAAATTAAAGGGGAGTTCTGGGGAACCCCTAAAAACTCACACTATTTAACACCTTGGTAACGTGCCTTTAACCTTGTCTCAACAGGAGTGGGAATTCAGATATTAGAGCCCAAAGACAGAATTAGATTTTCTATGTATTTAATAACAAAAATATCAACACAGGTTACACAGTGCAAAATTATAAATACACTCAAAACAACATACAATTACAAAGCTACAGTTCTTTAAAAAACAAAATGGGACATGAAAAAGAATTACACAATACCTTACTTATTATCAAATTCCTTTAGATATGTGGAGAGCTGCCATCCGATGTTAGTCTTCTGGTCCCAAGGGCAGTTCTGACTAAAAAAGTCTCTGTTGCATACTTAAAACAGAATTCCTTTGTCTTGTCAAAGACAACGCCCGGGTTATAATTTACGAGTCTGGCCAATAAAAACAAGTCTTAGCTACCACTATCAGTCTCCAAGGGGAGGAGCGTTCTGCATTCCTTTACACACATCACTAGGCTAAGGAGGGGGAAGGGGCTCAGCTCACAGCTTCTCTGAATATAGATTCCACACACACAGAACAAATGGTTCACTTCCAGGCTGAGACAATACCACCTCTGCTGAGGAGCCAATCCAGGCATCAACTACTCCACATGATTGTATCATGACAATAGGGTATTTCTAAATATATGCCAATATTAGGTAATCCTCAATTTCAAGATGGACTCCAATTATTCCCTTTTCAGAGATGGAATAGTTTGGGTTTAAGTAATGTTTCTCAATTGCTGGACTTTGATAGGAATTATATTAAAACCTTTGCTTCCCTTAGGAGGGAGTTTAATGTCCCTCAAAAAGATTTTTTTGCATATCTACAAGCAAGGCACTTTGTGCTGAACTTAACAAGCAATTTTGGCTGGAATTGGACTTTGGGGAGCATTGAGAAATGACTTGTGTTAGTTAAAAATGGACTTATGTCAGTTTCTCCTTGTTACCAAGCTCTGAGCTCCCTTAAGGGTATCCTCAATTTGGAAAAAATCTTTACCAAATGGGCCACAGCTTCATTGCAGAATAATGTGGATACTGGTTATATCCAATCTTCAATCTTTGAAGTAACGCAAACCACTCTTTCCTCCTCTTGGAGAGAATCTCATATTAAATTACTCCTAATGACTTACTTTACCCCTGAGAAGCGTTTTAGATGTGGAAATCTTAATTATAATCACTGTCCCAGGTGCTCCTTGTTGTCGGATAATCTTGTACATATGTTATGGGATTGCCCAAGGATTCAACACTTCTGGTTTAAATTACAATATTGGCTCAATAAAACTTTGGGGATCTTCCCTCTGACACTAAAGCTACCATATATATTGTGCTTATGGAAAGGCCCGGAGAATCGGCAGGTAAACAATAAGATTTTTAATATGGCCATCTTAGCAGCTAGATATTTAATTTTCAGGAAATGGAAAGGGAGAGCAACCCCCAGTATTCCAGAAGTTAAAAACTGCTTGAAAAAACAATGCATTCTTGAACAGATGGATACCAATTTAAATAATAAACATGATGTTACTATATTTTTTGCTAAATGGTCAGTTTTTATTAAATCTTTACCTTGTAATGAAATTGAACAATTAATCTACCCATTTAGAAATTCATAATCAGAATGTGTGTTGCTGGGCCTTTGGCAATAGGGCTGTCTTTCTCACCCCTTCTTTTCCTTCCTTTTTTTTTTCTTTCTTCTTTTTTTTCTTTCTTTCTTCTTTTTTTTCTTTGTTTGTTTTGTCTTGTTATGGTTGGTTGGTTTAGTCTGGACCTTTTAACCTGGCCTCCTTGGGCCTGGTTTGGTTATGGTCGATAGCAGTTTATGTAGACCCCAGCCATTTGGGTTATGAGGTAGTACTAAGAAAATAATAAAATACTCCAACAGAGTAACACAAAGATAACTGGAGACACACTTGAGTTTATATAATAGGGTTAGATGAAGGTTGGATAAAGAACTCTTGATTATAGGTCTGTTTTTTATTCTTAGAGGGAAAACACCAAATAGAGGTATGATGCTGAATCTTGGATAAAAGTTTAGAAGGATGCATTTTTTTGTTATATGCTGCTTTTTGTTTTTTTTGGGGGTTTTTTTTAATGCTTTTTTCTAGGCACCCTGCAAGGTACTTTCCCTCGCATCCCCATATTTGTTCTTATGTGATTATATATTTATAATTTAAAGTGTATATTCTGTTGGATATTAAATAAAGAAATATATAAAAAAATTGCTTATCCTTTCAGAATTACTAAAGGTTAATTATGACTAGACTGTCCCTTTAACGTGCAGATTGGTAATGAAGTGATTAGATGGACCTTTATTCAGAGATTTCACTAACTGTATACTTTTGCCTATTGTATATGCTCAGCTGTACGGATGCATTTTAATAAACCAGACAAGAAACAAAACATACTTTACATATTTAAGAAATGGGTGGTATAATTTCTTTTTTTTCCGAACTCTTTGTCATATGCTGATGGTGTGTGATGATGTCACATGGAGCAAGAAATCTCACATGATACAGGCATTTCCTTCTATCACCTAGATTACGCTATAGAGGGTGTGAAATGAATGCAACAAAAGTTGTGTTATTTCACCCTCCATAGCGCTGACATTAGAAATTTTTGAAAAGCCACGTTGTAAATGTGATTGTTGCGATGAGCTCCATACCCCACAAAATCCAAGGGCTGCTTTGACGTGCTTGTGCACGCTTTCCCCATAGACATAGATGGGGAGAGCATGCTAGAAAAAAAACTAACACCTGAAACGCGGAATGGCGATCGCCGTAACGCAACCCCATTGAGGTCTATGGGGAAAAAAGTTACATTTAAACCTTACACCCTAACATAAATCCCTAGTCTAAACACGCCTAATCTGCTGCACCCGGCATCACCGACACCTAAATAAAGTTATTAACCCCTAATCTGCCACTCCCGACATCGCCACCAACTAAAGTTATTAACCCCTATTCCGGCGCTCCCTGACATCGCCGCCACTATAATAAAGTTATTAACCCATATTCCCCTGCACCCCAACATCGCCCACACTATAATAAAGTTATTAACCCATATTCAGCCGCTCCCCCACATCACCTCCACTAAATAAACATATTAACCCCTAAACCGACAGCAAAAAACGTATTTAAACTATTAACCCCTAAACCTAACACTACTAAAAAAATTAAGTCTAAAATGTTAAAAAATAAAAAATACGAAATTACAAAAATAAAAAATACGAAATTACAAAAAAATATGAAAAATAATGAATGAAATTATCAAAAATCAAAAACAATTATACCTAATCTAATAGCCCTAAAAATACCCCCCCACCAAAAAAAAAAAAAAAAAAAACCCCTAGCCTACAATAAACTACCAATAGCCCTTAAAAGGGCCTTTTGTAGGACATTGCCCTAAAGAAATCAGCTCTTTTCCCTGAAAAAAAATACAAAGACCCCCAAACAGTAAAACCATCACCCAACCCACCCCCAAATTAAAAAACTTTACTCTAACAAAGACCTAAGCTACCCATTGCCCGGAAAAGGGCATTTGTATAGACATTGCCCTTAAAAGGGCATTCAGCTCTTTTTCATTGCCCTGAAAAGTGCATTTAGCTTTTTTTAAGATAGCCCAAACCCTAATAAAAAAAAAACACCCCAAAAAAAAAGTTAAAAAAAACCTAACACTAACCCACGAAGATCCACTTACAGTTTTTGAAGTCCGGACCTCCAGGCGGCAAGAAGTCTTCATCCAGCCAGTAAGGTCTTCATACAGGCAGTGAGGTCTTCATCCATCCAGATGGCTTCTTCTATCTTCATCTAGGCGGCATCTTCTATCTTCATCCTGGTGGCGGGTAGCAGGTCCATCTTTCAAGACATCCGGCACGGAGTGTCCTCTTCACACATTCTCCTCTGTACACTAAATCTTCAATGCAAGGGAGCCATTTCAAAATGTCATCCCTTGCATTCTTATTGGCTGATTTGATTTTTGAAATTCTAATCAGCCAATAGGATGAGAGCTACTGAAATCCTATTGGCTGTTCAAATTCTATCAGCCAATCGGAATTAAGGTTAAAAAATCCTATTAGCTGATGCAATCAGTCAATAGGATTGAACTTCAATCCTATTTTCTGATCCAATCAGCCAATAGGATTGAGCTTGCATTCTATTAGCTGATTGGAACAGCCAATAGAATGCGAGCTCAATCCTATTGGCTTATTGGATCAGCCAATAGGATTGAAGTTCAATCCTATTGGCTGATCCAATCTTAATTCCGATTGGCTGATAGAATTCTAATCAGAATCTAAGGGACGCCATCTTGGATGACATCACTTAAAGGAACCTTCATTCATCGGGTAGTCGTCGGCAGAAGCGGATGCTCCATGTCGGATGTCTTGAAGATGGACCTGCTCCGTGCCAGATGGATGAAGATAGAAGATGCTGTCTGGATGAAGACTTCTGCCCGTCTGGAGGTCCACTTCTCCCGGCTTGGATGAAGACTTCTAACGGCTTTTGCTGAGGACTTCTTGCCGCTTCGCTGAGGACTTCTCCTGGCTTCGTTGAGGATGGATTTCGGCTGTTCAAAACTGTAAGTGGATCTTCAGGGGTTAGTGTTAGGTTATTTTAAGGGTTTATTGGGTGGGTTTTATTTTTAGGTTAGGGATTTGGGCAGCAATAGAGCTAAATGCCCCCTTTTCAGGGCAATGGGGAGCTTAGATTTTTTAGTTAGGGTTTTATTTGGGGGGTTGGTTGTATGGGTGGTGGGTTTTACTGTTGGGGGGTTGTTTGTATTTTTTTTTACAAGTAAAAGAGCTGATTTCTTTGGAGCAATGCCCCACAAAAGGCCCTTTTAAGGGCCATTGGTAATTTAGCTAGGCTAGGTTTTTTTTTTATTTTGGGGGGGCTTTTTTATTTTGTTAGGGCTATTAGATTAGGTGTAATTAGTTTAAATATCTTGTAATTTGTTTTTTATTTTGTGTAATTTAGTGGGGGGTTTTTTAATTTAGGTATTTGTATTTAATTTAGTTAATTGTATTTAGTTTAGGTAATTTATTAAATTGTAGTGTAGTTTTAGGTGTTAGTGTAACTTAGGTTAGGTTTTATTTTACAGGTAAATTTGTATTTTTTGAGCTAGGTAGTTAGTAAATAGTTAATAACTATTTAGTAACTATTCTACCTAGTTAAATTAAATACAAACTTGCCTGTAAAATAAAAATAAACCCTAAGCTAGCTACAATGTAACTATTAGTTATATTGTAGCTAGTTTAGGGTTTATTTTACAGGTAAGTATTTAGTTTAAATAGGAATTATTTAGTTATTAATAGTAGGTTTTCTTTAGATTTATTTTAATTATATTTAAGTTTGGGGGTGTTAGGGTTAGACTTAGGTTTAGGGGTTAATAACTTTAGTATAGTGGCAGCGACGTTGGTGGCGGCAGATTAGGGGTTAATAAGTATAATGTAGGTGGCGGCAATGTTGGGGTCAGAAGATTAGGGGTTAATAAGTGTAATATTAGGGGTGTTTAGACTCGGGGTTCATGTTAGGGTGTTAGGTGTAAAAATAAATTTTGTTTCCCCATAAGAATCAATGGGGCTGCATTACTGAGCTTTACGCTGCTTTATTGCAGGTGTTAGACTTTTTCTCAGTCGGCTCTCCACATTGATGTCTACGGGGAAATCGTGCATGAGCACGTACAACCAGCTCACCGCTGACTTAAGCAGCGCTGGTATTGGAGTGCAGTATGGAGCACAACTTGTAATACCAGTGCTATGGAAATCCCACACAAAAACTTCATTTTTTGAGTGCGGGATTGACGTTGCGTTACAGGCTAAAATGCTTGCAGTACATCTATACCGACAAGACTCGTATTGGCTGCGTTCCGATTTTTACTCTGAAAATGCAGTTTTTTCAGCGTTAAAACCGGAATGCAAAATTTGTAATCTAGGTGTAAGTGTGTCTGCACCTTTCATTAGGCAGCAAATAGTCCTGAAGTATTTTCTAGCGACTCATATTATGCAATAGTTTTTATAATTAATATTATTGGGATCCTTGGGTGTAACATGACGTAATATAAATAAGGGGTTTCAATAAATTTTAAAGGTACAGTAAGTTTGCTCCAATAAATACTGCTATAGATAAATAGAAAAATCATTGGGCTAGATTACAAATGAAGGGCAAAAATATCGTTGATTTTGTACATTAATATCTCTTTAGTGCAATCAATAGCGCCTCTATTTTTTGGCTCATTTTACATGTCCAAAGTTATATTTTATTACTGGAGCAAAAGTCTAGAGCAGGCTAACATCTGCCCGTCTGATAGTACGGGTGTGATAAATCCCTCACAGATTAGATTTATATGTGGGAGCACAGTAAAATTCATGTTGAATATCGCTTGAGTTCAAAGTCAATGGTGCCCAAGTAGTAGATTTCTTCATGTCATTCTATGTATGTGGTAAACAAGTTTTATCCATATTAATATGCTCTGGTTAAAAAATGTAACCGTCCACTTGTATTACTAGATTGTGCACAAGATAACGGACCCTGTGTTTTAAATTGTTTTCCACTTGCAATCTAGCCCTGTATGCTTATAATATGCGTACGTTTTCAGCTTCTTTTTTTTTTTTATCCATTTCTAGAATCGGTTCTCTATCCTTATGGATTATCAGTTGGGGATAAAGAAACTCCAAGAAAAGATGATGGTGCATCTAATCGACTTACTATCTCGGTTCCATTTACATTTTTTGGAAAAACACATAATTCTCTCTTTGTATGTATTCATTTGACTTATTGTAATTATGTACAATAACGATTAAGCCAGATAACCATACCCATTGTGGCTAGGGTGGGTTATTTGTATTCACAATGCATTTACTAAAAGACAGTTATTTTATGGTGTTACGTAGGGGTCAGTTTTGGGGATATATAAACTGTAATATGTTCAAAGGCTGATTATTACAATAGTACAAGGTCTAAAAAATAAAACTTGATGATGGCCTAAATATGTATAGCTTGGAGGAGAGAAGAGAGAGAGGTGATTTAACAGAAGGTTAATGATTCATTTGAGCCTTCCTGGGACAGAGGAATACAATTTTAAGTTTAATAAGCCTTACTATAGAGACCTACCAATAGTAACCTTCTGCTCTATATTTACAGGTAAACAATAATGGCGTGATTTCATTTGGTATTGCTGTTTCACAGTACACACCTAATGCCTTTCCACTATCAAATGGAAGTCCTTTTGTTGCCCCATATTGGGGGGATGTGAACAATGAAAGAGGGGGCACTGTCTATTACCGGGAAAGCACAGATCCAAAACTTTTAAAGAGAATAACAGATGATTTGAATAAATATTTCCCAAACCTTCATTTCAAGGCAACATGGGCATTTGTGGGCACATGGGATAACGTAGCCTACTTTGGTACGAGATCAAAAAAGGTATGTGCAGTTTTTGGGTATGGCTATGTATTAATTGTAATTTATCTATGATCCCTAATACATGTGCCTTAAAAAAATAGCTTGGACTTAACAAAACAGAAAGGTACTCCATGTCCTGAGATAGCTAAGTCCTTTAGCAGTTTTTATATTTCTTAATAATATCACAAAAAACAGTAGATCATCAATCTCATGCAGAAGTTAACTATGTTCACAAGCAATCCTCAGTCAAAATGAGACCTGGGCCTATTAACATTTGGCCAAATGCTGTAACTAACTATTCCATTCTGCTTTTAATCTAGCTGTGTGCTTGCTAGGGATGGGTGAATGTATTGATATTCAAATTCGAATGTTAGAACGAATGTTATTGTAGAAATTCGATTTAAATAATAGAATGTTGATAAGAACGAATATTCTTTAAAATTCTATTATCGAATGTTATTTACAGTTTTCGAATGTCACATTCGAATTTCATATTCAAATTCGAATGTCACATTTGAATGTCACATTCGAATTAGAATATTACATTTATAAAACACAATTGTAGATTAGAAACAATATTTCGAATTTGAATGTGAAATTCAAATTCGAATATTACATTTATAAAACACAGTATTAGACTAGAAATACTATTTCGAATTCAAATGTTACATTCGAATTCGAATGTAGCATTCGAATATTACATTTATTAAACACAGTTGTAAACTAGAAATACTATTTCGATTCGAATGTGACATTCAAATTCGAATATTACATTTATAAAACACAGTATTAGACTAGAAATACTATTTTGAATTCGAATGTCACATTCGAATTCGAATGTCACATTTGAATTAGAATATTACATTTATAAAACACAATTGTAGATTAGAAATACTATTTCGAATTCGAATGTGACATTCCAATTCGAATATTACATTTATAAAACACAGTATTAGAATAGAAATACTATTTAGAATTCGAATTTTACATTCAAATTCGAATGTAGCATTCGAATATTACATTTATTAAACACAGTTGTAAACTAGAAATACTATTTCAATTCGAATGTGACATTCGAATTCTAATATTACATTTATAAAACACAATTGTAGATTAGAAACAATATTTTGAATTCGAATGTGAAATTCAAATTCAAATATTACATTTATAAAACACAGTATTAGACTAGAAATAATATTTCGAATTCGAATGTTACATTCGAATTCGAATGTAGCATTCGAATATTGCATTTATTAAACACAGTTGTAAACTAGAAATACTATTTCGATTTGAATGTGACATTCAAATTCGAATTTTACATTTATAAAACACAGTATTAGACTAGAAATACTATTTTGAATTCGAATGTCACATTCAAATTCGAATGTCACATTCAAATTCAAATATTACATTTAAAAAACACAGTATTAGACTAGAAATACTATGTCAAATTTGAATGTTACATTCGAATTCAAATGTAACATTCGAATATTACATTTATTAAACACAGTTGTAAATGAGAAATACTATTTCGATTCGAATGTGACATTAGAATTTGAATGTGACATTCAAATTTGAATGTCACATTCACATTCGAATATTACATTTAAAAAACACAGTATTAGACTAGAAATACTATTTCGAATTCGAATGTGACGCTCAAATTCGAATGTCACATTTGAATTTGAATATCACATTTAAAAAACACAGTATTAGATTAGACATACTATTTCGAATTTGAATATTACATTTATTAAACACAGTATTAGATTAGAAATACTATTTCGAATTTGAATCTTACATTCGAATTCAACTGTCAAAAAAAGATTTCAACAGAAAAATTTAAATTAATAATGTAATAAGCATATTTAATAAAAAATATCAGTTAAATATTGGAAAAAATGTTTTAAAAGATTTAAAAAGGAATATAGTATATGACAAGGTGTTGAACTTGAAAGGGCTCAAAGGTGTGTATATATATATATATATATATATATATATTGAGCAATGATACTTTTTATTGGACTATATATATATTAGTGATGCAAATATTTGAACATATATATATATATATATATATATATATATATACAAGATTCTGGGATCCAAGGACTCACTGTTAGTGGTATGCGCCTGGGTGCACTCTATGGTAAATAGGTAGAAACTTTTCAAAAGGAAGAGGCACTCACAGGTCTTAATATGCACAAAAGTACTTTTATTGATTCATAAGTTCAGTCAACGTTTCGGTCCTCGCAGGGACCTTTGTCAAGACTGTTTCTTGTGATTACAGCGTCTGGCAGTCAGCGGTGCAGTTAATGTGGGTGAGCAGAACATAATAAATGAAGAAACAATGCAAAGCGAATGTTTTAATTTGGGAATGTTAAATTTGCATAAAAAAATCTGCATTTAAACCACCCACAAGTAACTCTGGTGTAGAAACATTTGTTAAATTTGTCCAACAAGATGTTGCCACCTTAATAAAAAAAACTAGATTAAATCCACACACTAAACAATATAATTTAACCAAAGGGGAGTGGGAGGCTATATCTACCTTGAAAAACAATAAAAATATCACTATAAAAAATGCCGACAAGGACGGAGCAATAGTGGACACTGACTACTACATACAAGAAATCTTACAACAATTGTCAGATGGGGGGTTTATGAAATATTGGATCACAATCCCCTCAGTGAGATACAGAAAGAGCTTAAAGGTATACTTGATAGGGCTTTGGGACATAACATCATCTCTAAGCAAGTTTATGATTTTTTGTTTAATAAATACCCCATAACACCAGTTTTTTATACACTGCCCAAAATGCATAAAATCTTTCCCACCCGCCAGGACACCCTATTGTAGCCTGTACTGATTCTGTATTTTCCAATGTTTCCATTTTTTTGGATAAAATTCTTTTTCCCTTTGTTAAACAACAAAAATCTTTTATTAAAGATACAAATGATTTTCTGACACAACTCACAGGGGTTGAAGTAGAGGAGACATGGCTAATCTTTTCATTAGATGTGGTAAATCTCTATACCTCTATCCCCCATGAGGCTGGTCTAATGACTATTAAAAGTTTTTTGGATGATAGCAGATTATATAACCAATCCCAGATTGATTTTGTTGATGACATGTTAAGACTTGTACTATATTGTAACTACAGTATTTCCTTTTCCAAAACACCTACTACATGCAAAAATGAGGAACAGCTATGGGCTCCAATGTAGCCCCCTCATATGCCAATTTATTCATGAGTGGCTTCGAGAACAAATTTGTCTATAGCAATCAGCCATTCATCAGCTGCTGTAAGCTGTGGCTAAGATTTATTGATGATATCTTTGGCATATGGGGGGGCTCATTGGAGTCTTTATTGCAGTTTGTTGAAGATATGAATGCCTCAATGATAGGCATTAGATTCACACTTTCATATTCTACACAACAGGTTAATTTTTTGGATACCACAGTGTATAAGCATGGTAGTATACTAAGCACTGATCTTTATACTAAACCTACGGATAGAAATACTTTGTTGAGATATGAAAGCTTCCATCCTGAGACTGTATTTAAATCTATACCTAGGAGTCAGCTACTTCGCACAAGGAGAATAGTTAAGGATCAGGGTATATTGCCAGAAAGATTAAAATCTATGGGCAATAAATTTATCCAAAGAGGCTATCCAAGGGAAACTATTAACAAGAGCATCCAGGAATTGGATGAAAGACAAAACAAAAAACAAAGTATAACAGAGAAATGTTCAAACAGATTGGTTTTCTCTATGGAATACAGCAATAAGAGCAATGATGTCTTTAAAATAGTGAGGAAATACTGGCACTTATTATCGAAATATAATCCAGAGGTTGATTCTTTTAAATTGCCCCCTATGCCATCGTACAGAAGGGTAAAAAATCTTAGGGACAATATTATCAAAGCAGATGTAGGGACAATAAAATCCCTGGGTATTAATTACTTGACCACACCAAATAAGGGTTGTTATCCTTGTCTTCATTGCGCACAGTGCAATTCAATTATAAAAGGAAACTTTTTGGCACAAAATGACAAAAGGAAACAATATACCATTAATGGACTGTACACATGTCAGACCAACTATGTAATTTACTTACTCAAATGCCCATGTGGTCTTTGCTATATTGGCAAGACCACTCAGGCCGCCAGCGATAGATTCAGCCAACATAAAGCTTCTATTAAATCAAAGGACCTAACACTTCCTGTATCTGCACATGTCACACATATGGGACACACAGTTAGCCAACTCCGTTTCCAAGTAATTGACCATATCCCCAACCACAGAAGAGGGGGTAATAGGGAACTAAAATTGAAACAAAAGAGGTATGGTGGATTAAGCGTCTAAATACATTACATCCCCATGGTCTGAATAGGGATTATGATTTGTATTTGTTTTTATAATTTTATAACATGGTATATATTCTGGTACCACTAAAGGTCACTATTATATTGTAGTTTGTAAAACCTGGATAGGTATGGGTTAAACCAATTAGTAATGGAAACTGAAACCTGATTGGTCCAGATACCCTTTTTAAATGTCTGTTTGATTGTCTTTTAACTACGTATGATTAAGGACCATGTAGGTCCGAAACGTCGCTTTTATGGTTGCTATATCCTAATAAAGAACATTTTTCACCTTTAAAGAAGAATTTTGTACTGTGGTGCTGTCACATTTTTTCTACATGGACTGTGTACATTGGAGTTTTGCTGATACTCCTTGGTGACAAGCACACAGGTTGAAAATTAAGCATAATTTATGGTGCTGGACTCCAACTACTTACTTTTTGTATATATATATATATATATATATATATATATATATATATATATATATATATATATATATATACACATATATATATATATATATATATATACTTTTGAGCTCTTCTTAGTCAATTACTTTGAAATATGCAATATCATTTTTTAATAGAAACACTTGAAATTCCTTCTGAGATTAGAAGAAAATTTTCTTTTTTTAAAAAAAATATATAAATATTTATATACAGTATCTCACAAAAGTGAGTACACCCCTCACATTTTTGTAAATATTTTACTATATCTTTTCATGTGACAACACTGAAGAAATGACACTTTGCTACAAAGTAGTGAGTGTACAGCCTGTATAACAGTGTAAATTTGCTGCCCCCTAAAAATAACTCAAGACACAGCCATTAATGTCTAAACCGTTGGCAACAAAAGTGAGTACACCCCTAAGTGGAAATGTCCAAATTGGGCCCATAGTGTCAATATTTTGTGTGTCCACCATTATTTTCCATCACTGCCTTAACCCTCTTGGGCAAGGAGTTCACCAGAGCTTCACAGGTTGTCACTGGAGTCCTCTTCCACTCTTCCATGATGACATCACGGAGCTGGCGGATGTTAGAGACCTTGCGCTCCCCCACCTTCTGTTTGAGGATGCCCCACAGAGGCTCAATAGGGTTCAGGTCTGGAGACATGCTTGGCCAGTCCATCACCTTTACCCTCAGCTTCTTTAGCAAGGCAATGGTCATCTTGGAGGTGTGTTTGGGGTCGCTATCATGCTCAGGGAGGGGATCATGCTCTGCTTCAGTATGTCACAGTACATGTTGGCATTCATAGTTCCCTCAATGAACTTTAGCTCTCCAGTGCCGGCAGCACTCATGCAGGCTCAGAACATGACACGCCCACCACCATACTTGACTGTAAGTTTATCTTCGTCTCATTGGACCACAGGACATGGTTCCAGTAATCTATGTCCTTAGTCTGCTTGTCTTTCTTGTGCATCATCTTTAGAAGAGGCCTCCTTCTGGGACGACAGCCATGCAATTTGATGCAGTGTGTGGTGTATGGTCTGAGCACTGACAGGCTGACCCCCCACCACTTCAACCTCTGCAGCAATGCTGGCAGCACTCATACATCTACTTCTGAAAGACAACCTCTGGATATGAACCTGAGCAAGTGCACTCAACTTCTTTGGTCGACCATGGTGAGGTCTGTTCTGGGTGGAGCCTGTCCTGTGAAACCACTGTATAGTCTTGCCCACCATGCTGCAGCTCAGTTTCAGGGTCTTGGCAATCTTCTTATAGCCTAGGCCATCTTTATGTAGAGCAACAATTCTTTTTTTCAGATCCTCAGAGAGTGCTTTGCCATGAGGGGCCATGTTGAACATCCAATGACCAGTATGAGAGAGTGTGAGAGCGATAACACCAAATGTAACACACCTGCTCCCCATTCACACCTGAGACCTTGTAACACTAACGAGTCACATGACACCGGGGAGGGAAAATGGCTAATTAGTTCCAATTTGGACATTTCCACTTAGGGGTGTACTCACTTTTGTTGCCAACGGTTTAGACATTAATGGCTGTGTTTTGTGTTATTTTGAGGGGACAGCAAATTTACACTGTTATACAGGCTGTACACTCACTACTTTACATTGTATTAAAGTGTAATTTCTTCAGTGTTGTCACATGAAAAGATATAATAAAATATTTACAAAAATGTGAAGGGTGTACTCACTTTTGTGAGATACCGTATATAACTAGAAAAAAACATTTTCTTCTAAACGAAGAACATAGGCATTTGAAGTATTCCTAATGCATTAACGTACCTTCGGCTTTAGCATAGTTGGCCTAGCACACCTTCAGGTTAGTGTTCAAGTGAAAAACAAAGGCCTTTTTAGCACATTCCATAGAACTCTATAGGGAACTAGGTAGCATGTTCATGATATCCGCATGCTAAATTTTTACTTTGTGATACCAGTGCTAACATTGGAGCGCTATTGATTCACCTTGAGTGCAGTTAGTGTATCACTTCACTTGTAATCTAGTCCCTTGTGTATGTATACCCCTTGAATATATTTGATTTGATTGGCTATTCTGTGTTCCACAGCACAGTTGTATGTTTAATTAATTTTCTCTACATTGTTTGAGGAGTTTTTTTAATCATTAATGTTATTTTGCACTGACTGATTTAAGCATATTTTCACTGACACTTAACTATTTATAGTTTACTAACTGTAACTTCTTTGCCTTTTGCTTTTAATACCATTAGTGTTTAATGATAATGTAATGTGTTAATCTTTATTTTTAATTAAAGCAAACAGGATATAGCACGGCAACCAGATGAGAAGATCTCTATCTGTGCCAAACTAGTCAGATAATAAACACATGACAACCACAAGCACTGATGATTTGTCATTATTCTAAAAATATCATTTGTTTTCATGTTATTGTAGTCAGTGTCTATGAATGGTGCAGAATTTACCAAAATATTTGTATTTTTTTTAAAGGGAATTTACATTTTAAAAAAATTAAAAATATATGTTTTGTCTAAACAGTTATTTTAACATAAATGTGTATTTATTTATGTATGTAAGCATATATTTAACAAAGACACTGCTGTATTTTGGATATTTTTAATTATTTTAACATTTATATATTTATCTCTTTCTAAAGAGTCAAGCACATTGTGAAAATGTAGCTCGAAATTAGTAAACAGTGGGCCACATTACAAATGGTGCTCTAACAGTTACACACAAGCGAAAAGGGGTTTTCGCACATCAGGATTATCGCTCATATTACAAGTTGAAAGTAAATGCTATCGCTTGAGCGCAATTAAAGTTAACGTGCATATCATGTCCTCAGAGCTCTGGTTTACTGTTTCACGAAACAAAAAAATATCACAAAACACATAAAAAATACATTACAAAGTACAGTTACAGTCGTAATAACACTATCTGATAAAAATAATTTTGAATCAAATGTGCAACAAAATTATAATGGCTCAAAGATATTAGGTCTTTGGCATTTTGAGCGCATCAGATTAGCGCTTGCGCAAAAAAACTGCTTACTTTCAAGTTGTAATACATGCTCTACCTGCAAAAAGCTTACTTCTAGCAGAGTTAGCGAGCGGGAGAGATAAATACTGCTCCACTTGTAATCTCGAGCTTTATGGGCACGCTAACTGTTGCGCAGGAGAAATATCGGGTTTATCGTGGCTATTTGCGCATGTTGGAAGTAGCATGCGTATTACAAGATGAAAGTAAACACATTCACTCAAGCACAATTTGATTTAACGTGCGTTGGGATAGCGTGATTAGTAAAAATTTGCACAAAACACATCAAAAATACATTTAAAAGTATATAACACAATCTAATAAAATATATTTTAAAAGGGCTCAAAGATTTGGGGGTGTTTATTTTCCCACTTTTCCCATTCCTTTGAACTCTATGGGAAAATATGTTGATGCGGTTGCCATATTGTAACTTTGGCTTTTTGTGCGCGTCGGGATAGCGCTCAAGTGCAAACTTTTTACTTTCAACTTGTAATATCGACGCTAGCACATGAGCAGGAGCAATAAATAGAACTCCACTCGTAATCAAGCCCTTTGTAATTGGTTCATACCTCTCCTGATTGTTTTACCAGTCATATATTTGTTAGAGCCTGTAATATAATCACTATCGACCCTGCAAATCTGTTTTTAACCCCATAAATGGATTAAACAGACAAGTAAAGTACCTTTCCGGAGACACAGGAGTGCTGGTTCAGAGTGAAAAAGCTTCTGACCCATTTAAAAGAGCTAGTCACACGACCCAACAGTTTTACGATTGTAACCAGCAGTTGTATTTATGAATAAAATAACTAAGCTCAGTTGGAGACTAGAAAATGTAAAATAAAAGACTATGGAGATATGAGCTGATGGGTAATGACTTAGCCAGTGCAATTAATAGTATGATCAAATGAAAAATGTATATATAGGGTATGACCTAGTTACTAATATGTGAGTGTTTTGCTTGAATACACATTAAACAGTATATAAATGCTTGATATCATGGTGTATAGCCTGAGAATAATATCCAGATGTAGTGATGTCGCGAATAGTTCGCCGGTGAACATAGCATGTTAGCATTCGCCGCGGCGGGCGAACATATGCGATGTTCGATCCGCCCCTATTCTTCATTATTGAGTAAACTTTGACCCTTTACCTCACAGTCAGAAGACACATTACAGCCAATCAGAGGCAGACACTCCCTCCCAGACCCTCCCACCTCTTGGACAGCATCCATTTTAGATTCATTTGGAAGCTGCATTCTTAGTGAGAGGAGGGACAGTGTAGCTGCTGCTGATTTAATAGGGAAATTGATAGCTAGGCTAGTGTATTCAGTGTCCACTACAGTCCTGAAGGACTCATCTGATCTCTGCTGTAAGGACAGCCCCCCAAAAAGCCCTTTTTAGGGCTAGAACATCAGTCTGCTTTTTTTTTTTTTTCCTTGTGTAATCTAATTGCAGTTGCCTGCCTGCCAGCGTGTGTGTCAGGCTCACAGGGTATACTGTGCCCACTTGCCCAGTGCCACCACTCATATCTGGTGTAACAGTAGTGTACATTTAAAAAAACAACACTTTTTTGACTGTCTTAAATAATAGCAGTCAGTTTCCTTCACACGTGTGCGTTTGAGGGCCTGCCTGCCAGGGCACAGTGTCACCCCAGTGCAACTCATATCTGGTGTAACAGTAGTGTACATGTAAAAAAACCAACACTTTTTTGACTGTGTTAAATAATAGCAGTCAGTTTCCTTCACACGTGTGCGTTTCAGTGCCTGCCTGCCAGGGCACAGTGTCACCCCAGTGCAACTCATATCTGGTGTAACAGTAGTGTAGATTTAAAAAAAAAAAAAACACTTTTTTGACTGTGTTAAATAATAGCAGTCAGTTTCCTTCACACGTGTGCGTTTCAGGGCCTGCCTGCCAGGGCACAGTGTCACCCCAGTGCAACTCATATCTGGTGTAACAGTAGTGTAGATTTAAAAAAAAAAAAACACTTTTTTGACTGTGTTAAATAATAGCAGTCAGTTTCCTTGACACGTGTGCGTTTCAGTGCCTGCCTGCCAGGGCACAGTGTCACCCCAGTGCAACTCATATCTGGTGTAACAGTAGTGTAGATTTAAAAAAAACAACACTTTTTTGACTGTGTTAAATAATAGCAGTCAGTTTCCTTCACACGTGTGCGTTTCAGTGCCTGCCAGGGCACAGTGTCACACCAGTGCAACTCATATCTGGTGTAACAGTAGTGTACATTTAAAAAAAAAAAACACTTTTTTGACTGTGTTAAATAATAGCTGTTAGTTTCCTTCACACGTGTGCGTTTCAGGGCCTGCTTGCCAGGGCACAGTGTCACCCCAGTGCAACTCATATCTGGTGTAACAGTAGTGTACATTTAAAAAAAAAACAACAACACTTTTTTGACTGTGTTAAATAATAGCAGTCAGATTCCTTCACACGTGTGCGTTTCACTGCCTGCCAGGGCACAGTGTCACACCAGCGTAACTCATATCTAGTGTAGCAGTAGTGTACATTTAAAAAAAAAAATACAATTTTGACTGTAATAGATTGAATAGCAGTTAGTTGTCTGCAAGCGTGTGTGTCAGGCCTACAGCGTCTACTCTGCCAACTTCTGCCAGTGCACAGTGCTACTCATATCTGTTGTCACAGTAGCTTGCACGCATAGTACCACCAATCAAAAAAAAAATGACAGGCAGAGGCAGGCCACCCCGCAGGGGCCATCGTGTTTGTGGTGCTGTGATTCCCTTTGGCCCTAGAATAATGCCCAGTGTTCAGAGGCCACGTACCCCGAACTCGAACATTTCTGAGGACATAGTTGACTGGCTAACACAGGACACCCAATCTTCTACAGCTTCCGCTCGGAACCTTGACGCACCATCCTCCTCCAGCTTAGCTTCGGGCACCTCTCAAGTTACCACTCGCCCGCCTGCCGCCACCACCAACTCTAGCACGACAGCCGCTTCACTTGATCTGTCAGAGAAGTTATTTACACATCAGTTGGAAGAAATGAGTGATACGCAACCATTATTGACAGAGGATGTAGATAACAGGGATATGTCTCAGACAGTCAGGCAGCATTACACACATGGACGTACGGTTTGATGATGATGATGTTGTACCCCCTGGGGAAGTTTGGTCTGTCACTGTGAAGCGGGCATAACCCTTACACTACCTGATCGATACAACATCATACCTGATGTTTTAAAGCACGTTATTCCAAACAATTTAGGAATGTTAGGTGATTTATGCCCTTTATGGATTAAAACCAGACTCTGCATCAACTATGTAATTTTCCATGGGAGTTTTGCCATGGATCCCCCTCTGGCATGCCACAGTCCAGGTGTTAGTCCCCTTGAAACAACTTTCCCATCACTAATGTGGCCAGAAAGAGTCCCTTTGGGTTTTAAAATTCGCCTGCCCATTAAAATCAATGGCGGTTCGCCCGGTTCGCGAACTTTTGGGGAAGTTTGCGTTCGCTGTTCGCGAACCCAAATTTTTAGGTTCGCAACATCACTATCCAGATGTACTTCTAATTATACTATTTTATTAAATATAGAAGAAATACGTGTAAAGTTTGAGTTTATATAAAGTACTTTAGTTTATATAAAGTAATGGGCACAGCTATGTTAAAACCCAGTTTTTCTTTATACACTCTTTTCTTCTGAGGACAAATAGGGACAGATATCAGCCTAGCTTCCATTGAGGTGGTAAAGTCTGGAATCTGGTGGTAACATAAAAATTATCTATAGACGGGGGCGGAGCTCGGCCGTGCAGGCAAATGGCCGCAATGTGAATCAGCTCCGTGCTGGAAAAAGGACCAAGGACTCCGTATCTGCTAGAATTATATTTAAAAGTGGTACACAGGTGACTGAATGTGTGGGGACACTGACCTCTATGGCTTGAAGGAGTTTTGAGCCGTAATTAAGCTGATAACGGATTGCTCTCTAGCTGCAACAGGAGGACCGCCGCCATTTTGGAAAGGGCCGAATGCGAGCCATGCAGAACGGATAACAGGACTCCCCTCGGACTCGGCTCATGCATGGGGGTAAGCTGAAGTATGCGATCCATAGCACATAACAGCTGCAAATCGGGTTACAGGGTCACTTGTAATACACATTAGCCTCCCAACAGACGGAGAGCTAAAACACCCTGCCACAAACTCAATGGCTTCCCTGAACCCACGCACAAATGTATGGGCATTTCTGTGATAGGAGGAAGGGGCATAATGTACTCCTCTACTGACCCGGAGATAAGAGAGCCTGAATAGCACCGCCATTAACACGGTGTGGAACACACAGCCTGTACACAGCAAAATTTAAAGGATGCACACCACACCTTATTGTAACCCTTTATATAAGTGTCACTGAAGGCTCAAAACCTCCCTGTCTCCTCCTAATATCATTAACCCTAGGAAAAGGCACACAATCTTGCTGGACATTTCTATTACCTATTTCATCGCACAACATGGCGACTAAACGCTTGCCTAAAGGTGAGAAGCTCACGAAAAACCAGACCAATGTACCAGTATCTGTGAGCACATTTTTTCAACTGTCGGATACAGCAACTAACCCTGCACCCCAGACAGCAACTCCTACTGAGACCTCCACAGATTTACCAAGTACCTCAGAAATGCAGGTAGCTACTTCTTACATCACACAGTTAAAACAAGATATTGCTAATCTGCCTTCAAAAGAGGATTTTGCTTCTCTAAAGTCATTAATAACCAGGGAGCTTACATCCATGAGAACAGATATAAATACTTTGGGGAGCAGAGTAGAGGAAGTAGAAGACATGCAGACTACCATTACTGAAATGGTGGGGTCCCTAGATACGCATGCAAATGTCCAAGCCTCACAAATAGAGACAATGCAAGAAAAAATTGAGGATCTCTAAAACCGCACTCGGCGGTCTAATTTAAGGGTGCGGGGTATACCAGAGTCAATAAAGAGCTCCGAACTTAAAGAATACATGCAGAATCTTTTTCAACAAGTTTTGGGGGATCCAGATATAACCGAAATGGAATTGGAGAGAGTACACTGTGCACTACGTCCACTCCCACCAACTGGAGCGCCCCCCAGGGATGTTATCCTCAAATTCCTAAGATTCACTGACAGGGAGGAAATCTGGACCAAGGCGAGACAACTGAGGAAAATATTGTATTTAGATCACACCCTACAAATATACCCGGATTTATGCCCAAGCACCCTACAACGTAGAAGAGACGCCCGATTTATCACCACAGCACTACAAGAGAAGAATATCTAGTACCGTTGGGGGTTCCCTTTCAGCTTGGTGGTGACTAATGAAGGTCAGACTCACACCTACAGAGGGCTTCAAGACCTAGAGTCCTTCTCTAAGGGCTTGGGACTGTCACTCCAACCGCCTCCTCCATCAGAGAAGCCACCCGACAACACAGCTTCACTGCCACACTCATCAGCAGGGACACAGTGGCACAAAGTTGTTCACAAGAAGAGGAAGGACAGACCGAAATCGTGAGATCTAACGAAAGACCTTATCATCTCCCAGGTTCCATGGTTGGGTGAGACTGGTACAGAAGTTTAATGTTAAGCTGTTCATTGTACATAAACTGTAAGTGCCAACAGCTGCCCTTAGCATGAGGTGAGCACTTTGCCTAGAAGAAATCCTAAAGTGTGGTCTTGCTACAAAGACAATTGAAGGCAATTATTCGCCTAATCACCCACATGGACACATTTAATGACTGTATACTGTTGTTACATACCATGCATAGACCCAGTTTGAACCAACTGAGCTATTACCATTGTGCCTAAAATTTGCAACCTTTCTTATTAATATCCATTTATACCATCCTTATAACGGATGTCAAATAATTCCACATCTGCCTGGGTCCAAGTACCCGGCTGACCCCTACCCTATTATGATGATTGTTCTGTTGGAGGGACTGTTAATAAGTCTCTCCGGTGAGGTTTTTATATGTATTAATGGTTACTCGTTATTTTTTTTTGGAATTTTTATTGTTGTTTATTGTATAACACATTGTGCTTGCATAATCACACCCACACTTCCTGATAACTATTTACTGATATATTCTATGTCTGATGTCACTCTCATGGCTACATATTGTTCACACCCGATAGATACTAGCCTCCATACCAATCGACAGCTCATTAGTGATGTCGCGAACATAAAAATTTGGGTTCGCGAAATGCGAACGTGAATTTCCGCAAAAGTTCACGAACCGGCGAACCACCATAGACTTCAATGGGCAGGCAAATTTTAAAACCAACAGGGGCTCTTTCTGGCCACAATAGTGATGGAAAAGTTGTTTCAAGGGGACTAACACCTGGACTGTGGCGTGCCGGAGGGGGATCCATGGCAAAACTCCCATGGAAAATTACATAGTTGATGCAGAGTCTGGTTTTAATCCATAAATGACATAAATCACCTAACATTCCTAAATTGTTTGGAATAACATGCTTTAAAACATCAGGTATGATGTTGTATCGATCATGTAGTGTAAGGGTTACGCCCGCTTCACAGTGACAGACCAAACTCCCGCAGCGGGTACAACATCATCATCATCACACCGTACGTCCATGTGTGTAATGCTGCCTGACTGAGACATATCCCTGTTATCTACATCCTCTGGCAATAATGGTTGCACATCACCCATTTCTTCCAACTGATGTCTAAATAACTTCTCTGACAGATCAAGTGAAGCGGCTGTGGTGCTAATGTTGGTGGTGGCGGCAGGCGGGCGAGTGGTAACTTGAGAGGTGCCCAAAGCTAAGCTGGTGGAGGATGGTGTGTCAAGGTTCCGAGCGGAAGCTGTAGAAGATTGGGTGTCCTGTGTTAGCCAGTCAACTATGTCCTCAGAACTTTTCGAGTTCAGGGTACGTGGCCTCTGAACACTGGGCATTATTCTAGGGCCAAAGGGAATCACAACACCATGACCACGACGGCCCCTGCGGGGTGGCCTGCCTCTGCCTGTCATTTTTTTTCCCATTAGTGGTACTATGCGTGCAAGCTACTGTGACAACAGATATGAGTGGCACTGTGCACTGGCAGAAGTTGGCAAAGTAGACGCTGTAGGCCTGACACACACGCTTGCAGACAACTAACTGCTATTCAATCTATTACAGTCAAAATTGTATTTTTTTTTTTTTTATGTACACTACTGTTACACCAGATATGAGTTGCACTGGTGTGACACTGTGCCCTGGCAGGCCCTGAAAAATCTGTTACACATCTACAACCACGAAAAAACAACCATGCTAAATAGTTTCTAAATTTTGTCCTGAGTTTAGAAATACCCAAAGTTAACATGTTCTTTGCTTTTTTTGCAAGTTATAGGAAAATAAATACAAGAAGCACTTTGCTATTTCAAAACCACTTATTTTCAAAATGAGCGCTAGTTACATTGGAACCCTGATATCTGTCAGGAATACCTGAATATCTCTTGACATGTATGTATTTTTTTAGAAGACATCCCAAAGTATTGATCTAGGCCCATTGTGGTATATTTCATGCCACCATTTCACCGCCAAATGCGATCAAATAAAAAAAAAATTGTTCACTTTTTCACAAACTAGGTTTCTCACAAAAATTATTTACAAACAACTTATGCAATTATGGCATAAATGGTTGTAAATGCTTCTCTGGGATCCCCTTTGTTCAGAAATAGCAGACTTATATGGCTTTGGCGTTTCTTTTTGGTAATTAGAAGGCTGCTAAATGCCACTGCGCACCACACGTGTTTTATGCCCAGCAGTGAAGGGGTTAATTAGGGAGCATGTAGGGAGCTTGTAGAGTTAATTTTAGCTTAAGTGTAGTGTAGTAGACAACCCAAAGTATTGATCTAGGCCCATTTTGGTATATTTCATGCCACCATTTCACAGCCAAATGCGATCAAATTAAACAAAAACGTTACATTTTTCACAATTTTAGGTTTCTCACTGAAATCATTTACAAACAGCTTGTGCAATTATGGCACAAATGGTTGCAAATGCTTCTCTGGGATCCCCTTTGTTCAGAAATGGCAGACATATATGACTTTGGCGTTGCTCTCTGGTAATTAGAAGGCCGCTAAATGCTGCTGCACATCACACGTGTATTATGGCTAGCAGTGAAGGGGTTAATTAGGTAGTTTGTAGGGGGCTTGCAGGGTTAATTTTAGCTTTAGTGTAGAGATCAGCCTCCCACCTGACACATCAGACCCCCTGATCCCTCCCAAACAGCTCCCTTCCCTCCCCCACCCCACAATTGTCCCCGCCATCTTAAGTACTGGCAGAAAGTCTGCCAGTACTAAAATAAAAGGTTTTTACATTTTTCATTTTTTTTAGCATATTTACATATGCTGTGGTGTAACATCCCCCCTTAGCCCCCAACTTCCCTGATCCCCCCCAAAACAGCTCTCTAACCCTCCCCATCTGCCTTATTGGCGGCCATCTTGGGTACTGGCAGCTGTCTGCCAGTACCCAGTATGCAAAAAAAAGTATTTTTTTCTGTTTTTATTATTTTTTTTCTGTAGTGTAGCTTCCCCCCCCCCCACCCACAAACCAACCCCCACCACCTGCCTGATCTTTTTTTTTAAAATTTTTATTCCTTTTTTTTTAAATTTTACACCAACTTTTTCTGTAGTGTAGCGGTTCCCACCCGCTCCCTCCCCGTGCACGCGCCCGTCCCCGCCCTCCTGTGCACTCGCGTGCGTCCGTGCGCGCCCCCAGACATCCCCGCCCATGATCCCGCCCCCCTACACTGACTGCTATTATTTCACAGTCAAATTTCTAGTTTTTTTTTTTAACCCCTTAAGGACCAAGGCCATTTTTCAATTTCTTTCCCTTAAAGGATTACTTTCTGTTATAATTTTTAAGCTAAACAACTAACATATTAAAGTTAATAAACATTAATTAAAACCTACTGACCTATATTTTCTCCAAAACGAAGTTTCATAACGTTCTAAAAGTTATATCTTTTATTCGCTGATGATGTCACGTTATCCTGCCCACTATTTTCAGCACTGAGTGTTCAAAATACTTAAACCAATAACTTTGTGTTTAAAGCGCCATTTTGAAACCTAGGTATTGTAAACGGATTGGTACAGAGCAAAGGATACCCACGGAGTGGGTTTGGAAAACAATTAAATTTGCAGACAAGATTTCTGATATACGGTAGAGATATTTTAATGAAATGCTATTGATAAAAAGCCTATTTGGGGTAGTTAGTTAGTAACAGGCATAGAAAATATTTACTTACAGTGGCCCTTTAAGGACCAGGGCTATTTTTACATTTCTGCTGTGTTTAGCTGTAATTTTCCTCTTACTCATTTACTGTACCCACATATATTATATACCATTTTTCTCGCCATTACATGGACTTTCTAGAGATATCATTATTTTCATCATATCTTATAATTTATTATTAAAAATATTATAAAATATGAGGAAAAAATTGAAAAAAACACACTTTTTCTAACTTTGACCCCCAAAATCTGTTACACATCTACAACCACCAAAAAACAAATATGCTAAATAGTTTCTAAATTTTGTCCTGAGTTTAGAAATACCCAATGTTAACATGTTCTTTGCTTTTTTTGCAAGTTATTGGGAAATAAATACAAGAAGCACTTTGCTATTTCAAAACCACTTTTTTTCAAAATGAGCGCTAGTTACATTAGAACCCTGATATCTGTCAGGAATACCTGAATATCCCTTGACATGTATATATTTTTTTTAAGAAGACATCCCAAAGTATTGATCTAGGCCCATTGTGGTATATTTAATGCCACCATTTCACTGCCAAATGTGATCAAATAAAAAAAAATTGTTCACTTTTTCACAAACTTTAGGTTTCTCACAGAAATTATTTACAAACAACGTATGCAATTATGGCATAAATGGTTGTAAATGCTTCTCTGGGATCCTCTTTGTTCAGAAATAGCAGACTTATATGGCTTTGGCGTTGCTTTTTGGTAATTAGAAGGCTGCTAAATGCCACTGCGCACCACACGTGTTTTATGCCCAGCAGTGAAGGGGTTAATTAGGGAGCATGTAGGGAGCTTGTAGAGTTAATTTTAGCTTAAATGTAGTGTAGTAGACAACCCAAAGTATTGATCTAGGCCCATTTTGGTATATTTCATGCCACCATTTCACCGCCAAATGCGATCAAATTAAACAAAAACGTTACATTTTTCACAATTTTAGGTTTCTCACTGAAATCATTTACAAACAGCTTGTACAATTATGGCACAAATGGTTGTAAATGCTTCTCTGGGATCCCCTTTATTCAGAAATAGCAGACATATATGACTTTGGCATTGCTTTCTGGTAATTAGAAGGCCCCTAAATGCTGTTGCGCATCACACGTGTACTATGGTTAGCAGTGAAGGGGTTAATTAGGTAGTTTGTAGGGAGCTTGCAGGGTTAATTTTAGCTTTAGTGTAGAGATCAGCCTCCCTCCTGACACATCAAACCCCCTGATCCCTCCCAAAGAGCTCCCTTCCCTCCCCCACCCCACAATTGTCCCTGCCATCTTAAGTACTGGCAGAAAGTCTGCCAGTACTAAAATAAAAGGTTTTTAATTTTTTAAAAAAAAATTTAAGCATATTTACATATGCTGTGGTGTAGCCTCCCCCCATTAGCCCCCAACCTCCCTGATCCCCCCCAAAACAGCTCTCTAACCCTCCCCATCTGACTTATTGGCGGCCATCTTGGGTACTGGCAGCTTTCTGCTGTTATTTCACAGTCAAAAAAGTGTTTTTTTTAAATGCACACTACTGTTACACCAGATATGAGTGGTGGCACTGGGCAAGTGGGCACAGTATACGCTGTGAGCCTGACACACACGCTGGCAGGCAGGCAACTGCAATTAGATTACACAGGGAAAAAAAAAAAGCAGACTGATGTTCTAGCCCTAAAAAGGGCTTTTGGGGTGCTGTCCTTACAGCAGAGATCAGATGAGTCCTTCAGGACTGTAGTGGACACTGAATACACTAGCCTAGCTATCAATTTCCCTATTAAATCAGCAGCAGCTACACTGTCCCTCCTCTCACTAAGAATGCAGCTTCCAAATGAATCTAAAATGGATGCTGTCCAGGAGGTGGGAGGGTCTGGGAGGGAGTGTCTGCTGCTGATTGGCTGTAATGTGTCTGCTGACTGTGAGGTAAAGGGTTAAAGTTTACTCAATGATGACGAATAGGGGGCGGATCGAACATCGCATATGTTCGCCCGCCGCGGCAAACGTGAACATGCTATGTTCGCCACAAACTATTCACCGGCGAACTATTCGCGACATCACTACAGCTCATAATTATACTGATATATGATGGCCCCCAATAACACGCAGTTGCACATCATAACAGTCAATGCCAAGGGTCTCAATTCCCCAAATAAGAGGAGTATAGCTATTAAAGATTTTAAAGACAACAAAGGGGATATAATCATGCTACAGGAAACTCACTTCCTCCACAAGAAAGAGCCAAAAACATTTAGATATAAATTTTTTAGAGGCATACTTTGCATCGAATCACAGCAAAACTAACGGGGTGGGTATCCTGATCAAACAGGGTATACCCTTTACTTTACTTAGCTCAGCACGAGGTCGAGAGGGCAGGTACTTGATCTTAGTTGGCAAACTATATAACACAATAGTCACAATGGCCTGTGTATATGCTCCTAACACCCATCAAGACATCTTTTTCAAACGCCTTTCGGACGCCATATTAGAGGTCAAAAGGGGTCTGTTGATACTAGGTGGGGACCTTAATGTTTCCCTTAACACAGCATTAGACACATCAACTGGGCTCTCCTCAACACCAAATAGAGTTCTTTACAGAATCAAGCAGCATATTAGAGACTTAGCAGTGCACGATACCTGGAGGATACAACATCCGGTAGACCGCCAATACACTTTTTTTTCCTTACCACATTCCCGTTTCTCCCGCATCGACTACATCCTTTTAGACATATCTTGTCTGTCCCTAGCAGTTAGGTCGGCAATAACCCCCACAGGATGGACGGATCACTCGATGGTGACCTGTTCTATCGAGTGGCCTTCAGCGCCACACTCCACATTTGTTTGGAAATTAGACAATAATTTATTAGATCACCCACTGTATTTAGAAAAGATAGAGAATCATCTCCAGGAGTATTTTCAACTAAATGTAGCATCTATACCTGATTTTAGACTTGTCTGGGAGGCCCATAAAAGCACAATCAGGGGGGACCTTATCAGCATGCAATCTCATAACCATAAACAACAGCGCATTGCACTGCAGAATGCACTGACTGCTATCACTATGAATGAGGAGAAACTTAAATTATCACCGACAGACGAAACACTGAAAAAGGAACTACAGACTCAAAGAGAAATAGTTAATACCCTTTTAGATAAAGATTGTAAACAACTCGCACTCAAACTACAACAAACGTATTACGATAGCGACAATAGATGTAGTAGACTGTTGGCCCGCAAACTGAGACGACGAACTCACCGCTCATATATTTTGTCCATCAATAGATCAGGGAAAGACATGGCTTACTCCACCTCTGACATATCTGAGGCATTTTGCGCATATTATGAGTCCCTCTATAACCTACCAGATGCCACTCCTACTGACACATCTAATATTGCCCTTATAGAATCCTTCCTTAAGGACTTAGACATACCAAAGGTCACTCAGGCACAAAAAGTATCTCTTAATTCCCCCTTTACTTTGCAAGAACTCCTCTTGGTTATAAAGGACCTACCGATTGGGAAGGCTCCTGGCCCGGACGTCTTTACTAACTACTACTATAAAAAGTATAGTAAAATACTTGCCCCACATTTGCTGACCCTTTTTAACTCTATCTCCAGTACTAACCCATTTCTCAGTAGCTTCCTGACTGCACATATATCACTGATCCCAAAGGAAGGTAGGGACCACTCGAGAGTCGAGAACTATAGACCGATTTCTCTATTGAACACTGATGTGAAGATATATGCCAAACTGCTGGCAGCCCGGTTGAACGCCTTACTTCCAAATTTAATTCATGCTGACCAAGTGGGTTTTGTACCGACAAGAGAAGCTAAAGACAACACTGTACGGGCCATTAATTTAATTGACTATGTGAACCACTGTGGTATACCTACAGTAGTAGTGTCCACTGATGCTGAAAAGGCTTTCGGCCGGGTTAGCTGGCGTTTCCTCTGGGTGGTCCTTATACGAATGGCCTTGGTGAGACATTTGTAGCTAGAGTATTCGCCATGTACTCTTGCCCAATAGCTAGAGTCCGGGTAAATGGGTCATTGTCTGCCCCTTTCAGGATATCTAACGGAACCAGGCAGGGATGCCCTCTGTCTCCGCTTCTATTTGCCTGTGTAATAGAAATTTTGGCGTTAAAGGTTAGATCCACAGTAGACATCATAGGAGTAAAGGTTAAGGAACATCAACATAAGCTACTTCTGTATGCAGATGATGTGCTCTTTTTTCTAACGAATCCCATACAATCTATTACAAGTTTATTAAAGCAGCTGGATGAATTTGGAAAGATCTCAAACTTTCTTATCAATCAAAGTAAATCAGAAATTTTAAATATTAACACCCCAGAGGGGGACTTATTACTTATTAAACGGGTATGTACATTTAGTTGGCAAAATAGCAAATTGAAATATTTAGGAATATTTCTGACTCCAAGGATTAACCAAATATTCAAGACAAACTTCTTACCTCTCCAATCGACCATTATATCCACCCTGTCCTCTTGGCGTAGGAAACCTTTATCCTGGATAGGTAGGATCAATGCTTTCAGGATGAGCATCCTACCAAAGATACTATATATCATACAGACACTACCCATAGCCCTCCCACGCACTTTTCTTACATCCTTGCAAACTAAAATCTTTGAATTTATATGGAACAAATGCCATGCAAGGATAAATAGGAAGGACATGTATCAGACGTTAGATAATGGGGGACTAGGTGTACCTGACTTAGTTGCATATTGGAAGGCCACACACTTACAGATAATAGTGGACTGGTACACTAACTTCAACTTTAAACCTTGGGTTCGCCTCGAACACGACATAACTGGCTGTTTACACCTGGGCACACGATGCTGGACACCGTCAACTATGGGATCATCACAGGTCCATCTCACACACACAGTACAGGAGACCATGTTGATATGGGAAAAGACCCTTGTAGAGTTCCCTAATATTTCCTCTGCCTACTCTCCTCTCACTTCTCTTATTTCTAATAAGGAATTGGCCCCTGGCCTCTTGGCAAAGATAAAAAATGACACACAACCGGATAGGGAGTTGAGGATTTGTCACCTAGGGAATGAAACTCAGTTGCTTTCTAAGACGGCTCTAATTGAAAAAGGGTTTAATTGTTTCGGAGATTGGTATTTTTATATGCAGTGTTATAACTACCTATCGGGACATCCACACAAAAGGAATATGTTGAGGCCCCTGACAATATTTGAGTCTTTGTGCAATAAAGAATCTCCTACAAAACACATATTATCAGTGTTATATGCACTACTGAAACAAAATGCCCCAGGTCATACCCCTCATTTCATCCATAGATGGGGGGAAGAATTAGGAATCCAGATCTCACATATTGATGCTTCTAAAATATTCATAGCCATCAAGAAATCCGCCACATCTAGTAAACTTATTGAGTTAAACATGAAACTTTTACACAGATGGTATCTTACCCCATCACGATGTCAGAAAATGTTCAGGGACGCCTTTGACATATGTTGGAGATGTCAAAACCAAACTGGCCATATGGCACATATTTGGTGGCTTTGCCCTAAAATAATCCCAGTGTGGGAAAAAATTACAAAGGAAACGTCAAAACTATTAGATAAAAAACTACCAGTGGATCCACTCTTATGGCTGTTTCATATCGTCCCCAAAAAATTCACCTTAGAGCAAACTAAATTATTTAATATAGCAAGCAATAGTATTAAGATACTAATAGCCAAGAACTAGAAAAGCTCTGTAATCCCGACCACAGCGCTTTGGGTGCAAGAGTGCAATTGCTCTGTATTGCTAGAGGAATATCATTATCTTAAACAGCGAAGGTTAGACAGGTACATATAGATTAATATACCCTGGGAAGAATATTTGAGGAATAATTTCGACTCCCACACATCATAACACCCGTAAGACATAAAGCGCCAAAACACATGACCTAGGATATTAGTGAAGGAAATGGAAGCTGATATAGAAATAGTGGATGGGGAATACATGAGAGACACCGGGAGGCACAATGTGTTTGTTTTATGTGTTATTATATGATTTATTGTTCTTTAATCATTGTTTGTTTGTTTGTTAACTGCATCGTGTATGTGCAGTCCACACAGCTGCAAAGTCATACACCTAGATTTAGAGTTTTGCGTTAGAAGGGGTGCGTTAGCTAAGCGTGTTTTTTTCCCCCCGCACCTTTTAAACAACGCTGGTATTTAGAGTTCTCTGAAGGGCTGCGTTAGGCTCCAAAAAGGGAGCGTAGAGCATAATTTAACGCCACTTCAACTCTAAATACCAGCTTTGCTTAAGGATGCGGCCAGCTTCAAAAACGTGTTCGTGCACGATATCCCCATAGGAAACAATGGGGCAGTTTGAGCTGAAAAAAACCTAACACCTGCAAAAAAGCAACGTTCAGCTCCTAACACAGCCCCATTGTTTCCTATGAGGAAACACTTCCTAAGTCTGCACCTAACACCCTAACATGTATTCCGAGTCTAAACACCCCTAACCTTACACTTATTAACCCCTAATCTGCTGCCCCCGCTATCGCTGACCCCTGCATTTTATTATTAACCCCTAATCTGCGGCTCCGTACACCGCCGCAACCTACATTATAGCTATGTACCCCTAATCTGCTGCCCCTAACATCGCCGACCCCTATATTATATTTATTAACCCCTAATCTGCCCCCCCCAATGTCGCCGCTACCTAACTACACTTATTAACCCCTAATCTGCCGACCGGACCTCGCCGCCACTATAATAAATGTAATAACCCCTAAACTGCCTCACTCCTGCCTCAAAAACCCTATAATAAATAGTATTAACCCCTAATCTGCCCTCCCTAACATCGCCGACACCTAACTTCAAGTATTAACCCCTAATCTGCCGACTGGATCTCGCCGCTACTCTAATAAATGTATTAACCCCTAAAGCTAAGTCTAACCCTAACACTAACACCCCCCCTAAGTTAAATTTAATTTAAATCTAACAAAATAAAATAAATCTTATTCAATAAATTAATCCTATTTAAAGCTAAATACTTACCTGTAAAATAAACCCTAATATAGCTACAATATAACGAATAATTATATTGTAGCTATTTTAGCATTTATATTTATTTTACAGGCAACTTTGTATTTATTTTAACTAGTTACAATAGCTATTAAATAGTTAATAACTATTTAATAGCTACCTAGTTAAAATAAGTACAAAATTACCTGTAAAATAAATCCTAACCTAAGTTACAATTAAACCTAACACTACACTATCAATAAATTAATTAACTAAACTATCTACAATTATCTACAATTAAATCAACTAAACTAAATTACAAAAAATAAAAAAAGATTACAAGAATTTTAAACTAATTACACCTACTCTAAGCCCCCTAAAAAAATAACAAAGCCCCCAAAATAAAAAAATGCCCTACCCTATTCTAAAATAAAAAGTTAACAGCTCTTTTACCTTACCTAACACTAAGCCCCTGAAGATCTCCCTACCTTATCTTCACCACGCCGGGTATCACCGATCCGTCCAGAAGAGGGTCGGAAGTCTTCATCCTATCCGGCAGGAAGAGGACATCCGGACCGGTAGACATGTTCATACAGGCGGCGTCTTCTATCTTCATCCATCCGGCACGGAGCGGGACCATCTTGAAGCAGCCGACGCGGATCCATCCTCTTCTTCCGGCGACTCCCGACGAATGAAGGTTCCTTTAAGTGATGTCATCCAAGATGGCGTCCCTCGAATTCCGATTGGCGGATAGGATTCTATCAGCCAATCAGAATTAAGGTAATAAAAATCTGATTGGCTGATTGAATCAGCCAATCAGATTCAAGTTCAATCCGATTGGCTGATTGGATCAGCCAATCAGATTAAACTCGCATTCTTTGGCTGTTCCGATCAGCCAATGGAATGCGAGCTCAATCTGATTGGCTGATCCAATCAGCCAATCGGATTGAACTTGAATCTGATTGGCTGATTCAATCAGCCAATCAGATTTTTCCTACCTTAATTCCGATTGGCTGATAGAATCCTATCAGCCAATCGGAATTCGAGGGACGCCATCTTGGATGACGTCACTTAAAGGAACCTTCATTCGTCGGGAGTCGCCGGAAGAAGAGGATGGATCCGTGTTGGCTGCTTCAAGATGGTCCCGCTCCGCGCCGGATGGATGAAGATAGAAGACGCCACCTGGATGAACATGTCTACCAGTCCAGATGTCCTCTTCTTGCCGGATAGGATGAAGACTTCGGACCCTCTTCTGGACCTCTTCTTGCCGGATAGGATGAAGACTCGGACCCTCTTCTGGACGGATCGGTGATACCCGGCGTGGTGAAGATAAGGTAGGGAGATCTTCAGGGGCTTAGTGTTAGGTTTTTTAAGGGGTGTTTGGGTTAGATTAGGGGTATGTGGGTGGTGGGTTGTAATGTTGGGGGGGGTATTGTATGTTTTTTTTAAATGCAAACGAGCTGTTTTCTTTGGGGCATGCCCCGCAAAAAGCCCTTTTAAGGGCTGGTAAGGTAATAGAGCTGTTAACGTTTTATTTTAGAATAGGGTAGGGCATTTTTTTTATTTTGGGGGGCTTTGTTATTTTTTAGGGGGCTTAGAGTAGGTGTAATTAGTTTAAAATTCTTGTAATCTTTTTTTATTTTTTGTAATTTAGTGTTTGTATTTTTTTGTAATTTAGTTTAGTTGATTTAATTGTAGATAATTGTAGATAGTTTAGTTAATTAATTTATTGATAGTGTAGTGTTAGGTTTAATTGTACCTTAGGTTAGGATTTATTTTACAGGTAATTTTGTACTTATTTTAACTAGGTAGCTATTAAATAGTTATTAACTATTTAATAGCTATTGTACCGAGTTAAAATAAATACAAAGTTGCTTGTAAAATAAATATAAATCCTAAAATAGCTACAATATAATTATTCGTTATATTGTAGCTATATTAGGGTTTATTTTACAGGTAAGTATTTAGCTTTAAATAGGATTAATTTATTTAATAAGATTTATTTTATTTCGTTAGATTTAAATTATATTTAACTTAGGGGGGTGTTAGTGTTAGGGTTGGACTTAGCTTTAGGGTTTAATACATTTATTAGAGTAGCGGCGAGGTCCGGTCGGCAGATAAGGGGTTAATAAGTGTAGTTAGGTAGCGGCGACGTTGGGGGGGGGGCAGATTAGGGGTTAATAAATATTATGTAGGTGTCGGCGATGTTAGGGGCAGCAGATTAGGGGTACATAGTGATAATGTAGGTTGCGGCGGTGTGCGGTCGGCAGATTAGGGGTTAAAATTTTTTATTAGAGTGGCGGCAATGTGGGGGGACCTCGGTTTAGGGGTACATAGGTAGTTTATGGGTGTTAGTGTACTTTAGAGCACAGTAGTTAAGAGCTTTATGAACCGGCGTTAGCCCATAAAGCTCTTAACTCCTGACTTTTTTCTGCGGCTGGAGTCTTGTCGTTAGAGTTCTAATGCTCACTTCAGCCAAGACTCTAAATACCAGCGTTAAAAAGACCAATTGAAAAGATAGGATACGCAATTGACGTAAGGGGATCTGCGGTATGGAAAAGTCGCGGCTGGAAAGTGAGCGTTAGACCCTTTCCTGACTGACTCTAAATACCAGCGGGCGGCCAAAACCAGCGTTAGGACCCCTTAACGCTGGTTTGGACGGCTAACGCAGAACTCTAAATCTAGGCGATATTGAGTTGTAACTCTATCAATCGTACATGCACAGTGTATAATTCTTTCTTTGCAAAATAAAACTATTTTTGAAAAAAAAAAAAATCTATAGACTTTAATGGTGATAAATGTTTTTACCACCAGTTTCCAAACGTGTCCACCTCAATGGAAAATAGCCCAATGACTCTGGGGAATATACCACTCTTATAGTAGATTTGTTTACCATAGTTTAAAAGGATAGTGTGTTTCCCCTTAATGTGTTTACAATGCCTTGTTATACCAGCTGCAGAATTTAAAATGTATGCAAAAGTGTTCATTTAGGTATATTTTTATATATGAAAAGGTTGTCTCTGCTAAATTAAACGACAACCTAATCAAATATGCTGAGCTTCCAAGGAGAGCAGACCTCATTAGCTAATCTCTCTATGTTTACATAAATCCTCATTATCTTTTATTTCTATACACAGGGGCCACTTCTATAAAATTCACAAGTCTAGACGTGATTTTCCACGGCGTCACTCGCAGGGGCAGCCCTCTTGGAATTCTATAAAAAACGGACTGTCCCTGCGAGTGGCGAGATGTCTTTCATAGAAATAATGAGTGCTCTTTGTTAGGTAATAGTTCACAATGGAGTAAAAAGTACAGAGCGAGACCCCGGCATATGCTTAAACTTTAATATTACTCCTAATATAAATGACGCTGTTTTTAGTTCACTGTACCTTAAATTTGCTGTTATTTTCATATGCATAGGTTTTCCTTTCAGAGTAATTAGTGCTAAAATCTTGACACTTTTTAAGTTGCGTGAAAAAACTGTCTGTTGGGCAAAAATGTTTACAGAATTAAGCTGGGATTTCAGAGACAGTTTCATAAACGCCCACAAAACCATCATGTTTAGCCCATTTAAAGAAAAAACAATTACGCTTTGCATTTTGTACTTTTAAGTACAAATTTCTTTTCTTGCACATCCAGTTTACTTGAATTACAATTTACGCTGTACATAGTTAATACAATTTAGTCCTGTGTAATTTGCATACAAATTTTGTGTTTTTGATAAAATATGATTTTTGGTGAATAATTTTGTTATGATTTTTGATGCACCTTAACAATACCTTTTTTCCTGTCGTATTTTTGTGTGAATGGTTCAATTATTCGTTTTGTACATTTTTTTAAATTACAAATGTAATTGTGCACTTTTGTAATGTATGCATTAGGGATGGGTTAAAGTGTTTATATTCTAATTCGAATGTTAGAATGAATGTTATTGTAGAAATTCGATTTACATAATCGAATGTTGATAAGAACGAATATTCTTAAAAATTCTAAAATCGAATGCTATTTATTGTTTTCAAATGTCACTTTCGAATTTGAATGTTTATAATGAGATCGAATGTCCACATTTGCAATTTTGAATGTAACATTCTATTTAACAAATATACAAGCATTCAAAATTCAAAACAAACAAACAAATGTGTTAGAATTAGTTTAATTTTTCAAATATTGCAAACCATTTGGCCATCCCTAGTATGCATCTCCTTCTCATACAAAAATGCTGTAAGCCCCTTAGTGAGACACACTGTTTCCAGGGTAAAAAGTTGCTTTATGACATTCCACCAAGGAAATAGAAGGACTGGCTGTCAGGGTTTTTTCCCTGTTTGTTTGCCATGTGCTGCCATTTTACTCGCCTCTCTTCCTGACTATGGTGCATTGTGGGGGATGCTGCTCATTTCCTGCACTTCCTTTTATGGCCAGACTGGTGTGCATCATCCATGTGAGACAGGATGCAGTCTCAGAATTGTGATGTCATTACTTATTATTTAAAAGGCCTCTGTTCAGTATGCTTTGCCTTTGCGTTGTCTCAGACCTGTTTGTCAGAGTTCCTGTGTATTACCTGGCTGCCTGACGTCCTTCCTGGTTCCTGATCCCTGGCTTGTTCTTGACTCTGCTGTTTTCCTTGTTCCTGATTCCAGCTCGTCTGACTATTCGCTTTGGCTCCTGGCTCGGCTCGTCTGACTACCAGCTCTGGTTTTAACTCCTGGCTTGTTATTTGACTTGTGGACTATTTTTTGCTATTAATAAAGGTGTGATTATTTTTGCACTTCTCGTCTCAGTCTGATTCCTGGCACCCTGACATTACGCAAAGGCCATGAATCCTGATGGTGCTAATTATCCACCTTTACCTGCCATCATTTCCAGGATGGATGTACAGGATCACCGCTTGGATCAATTTGCACTAGCCCTGCAAACCCTGCTGACTCAAACTGCACATTTGGACCAAAGTGTCCCGCAAGTTATGGCTGCTCCTGTTTCTGCTGCTGCACCTATGCCTGCCAGGAGCATGTCCGGTTCTGCACCTCTACCTCAGCGATATGGAGGCGATCCAATTCAGTGCAGAGGGTTTTTGAACCAGGTGGGCATGTACTTTGAGATGTTACCTCAGGCGTTTCCCTCTGACAGAGCTAAGGTGGGATTTCTCATCTTGTTACTCTCTGACACAGCTCTTGCCTGGGCTAATCCCTTGTGGGAGACTAATAAACCTGTGATTTCAAATTACCCTGAATTTGTGACCTCCTTTCGAAGGGTATTTGATGTTCCGGCTCGCTCCTCCTCTGCTGCTAAACAACTCATCTCCATTCAGCAAGGTATAAGATCTGTTGCTCAGTATGCTATTGAGTTCCGTACGCTTGCCGCAGAGGTAGGTTGGAACAATGAAGCCCTTGTTGCCGCCTTCTTTCATGGGCTCTCTGATGAGATTAAAGACGAAGTTGCTGCCAGAGATTTACCAGAGGATCTCGAAGCATTGGTGTCTTTTTTTATCCTAATTGACATCAGACTCAGAGAGAGGCCCTCTTTCAAGGAGCGCTTGCGGAACCCTCCTGTTCCGTTCTCTCCTACATGTTCGTTCCCACCCAAGCCTCCCTCTCCTCCCATGCCTCCTGGTCCCGAGTCACCAGGTACTGCTGAGCCGATGCAGGGATTCACACGTCTCTCCTCGGCGGAGAGGGCCTTTAGGAGGAGGGAGGGGCTCTGCCTCTATTGTGGGTTACAGGGTCACCTTTTGAAGTCTTGTCCTACATGGCCGGGAAACGCTCACACCTAAGGTCCTGTCGGGGGCAGACCTTGGGTGGTTTATCCTCGTCCCAGGAACCGCTTAAAGAGAAACCTTTGGTCACAGTTGTCCTTTCCTGGGTGGACTCTTCCATAGTCACTCAGGCTCTTGTTGACTCCAGTGCTGCGGGGCTATTTCATTGACAGTGCTTTTGTATCAAAGCACTCAATTCCTGTCTTGTCTCGGTCCGTTCCGCTTGCTATTGAGGCCATTGATGGCAGGCCCCTTCAGCCCGCACTCGTTACTCATGAAACTGCTCCATTGTTCATGGTTTTGGGGCTCTCCATTCTGAAACCCTCCAGTTCCAGGTGATAAACTCTCCGCATTTTCTGATTGTTCTGGGTTATCCCTGGCTCCAAAAGGACAATCCCAGTCTTGACTGGTGCAGGTCCAAAATTTTATTGTGGTCCCCGCAATGTATTTCCACTTGTCTTCGGAAACCAGTTAAATTCTTGTGCACTTCTTTGGTATCTCAATTGCCAGGGAAGTACCGATAGTTCCTAGACATTTTTGACAAGTACGTTGCCTCCTCACCGGTCTTACGATTGTGCCATAGACCTGCAAGCTGGAGCCATTCCTCCTCGGGGCCGGGTGTACCCTCTGTCTGTTGCAGAGAATTCTGCTATGGAGGAGTATGTTGCTGATGCTCTGTCGCGGGGGATCATCCGCAAATCTTGCTCTCCTGCAGGGGCTGGCTTCTTTTTTGCGAAGAAAAAGGGTGGCGAGTTAAGACCATGCATCGATTATAGGGTTCTAAATCGTCTTACCATTAAGAATGCTTACCCTATTCCACTTATTACGAACTCTTTGACCACCTCAAGGGAGCTACGGTCTTTACTAAACTTGATTTGAGAGGAGCGTACAATCTCGTTAGGATTAAGGAGGGCCACGAATGGAAAACAGCATTTAACACCAGGAGCGGGCATTATGAGTATCTTGTAATGCCCTTTGGCCTATGTAATGCTCCTGCTGTTTTTCAGGAATTTATTAATGATGTCCTACGAGATATGTTGCAACAGTGTGTTGTGGTGTACTTAGACAACATCCTCATACACTCACCCAAACTTGAGGCTCATCGTTCTGATGTTACACGGGTTCTTCAGAGACTACGTGAGAATGGCCTGTTTTGTAAACTCGAGAAATGTGAGTTCCATCAGACTCAAGTAACCTTCCTAGGTTATGTTATCTCCGTTGCAGGGTTCTCCATGGATCCTGACAAGTTATCTGCAGTTCTGCAGTGGCCTCACCCAGTTGGTCTTCAGTCTATTCAACGTTTTTTGGGGTTCGCCAATTACTATAGAAAGTTTATTAAAAAATGTTCTTCCTTGGTCAAACCTATCACAGACATGACCCGTAAAGAGAATGATCCACTCCATTGGTCCCCTACTGCCATTAAGGCCTTTGATAGTTTTAAGACTGCCTTTGCTGCCGCTCCAGTTCTGGCTCATCCTAACTCTGTCCTGCCTTTTGTTCTTGAGGTCGATGCGTCTGAGACTGGAGTAGGTGCCCTCTTGTCTCAACGTCCTACGCCTGACGGTTCCTTGCATCCGTGTGGTTTCTTCTTTAAGAAATTGTCTCCAGCAGAGTGCAATTATGAAATTGGCGACAGGGAATTACTGGCCATAATTTTGGCACTCAAGGAATGGAGGCATCTTCTCGAGGGTACTAGCGTCCCAGTGCTCATTCTTACTGACCACAAGAATTTAACTTATCAGCAAAACGTTTGTCGCCCCGACAGGCCAGATGGGCGCTATTTTTGTCTCGGTTTAATTATGTGGCCTCCTACCTGCCTGGTAGTAAGAATGTTAGGGCTGATGCCCTCTCTCAGCAGTTTTCGCCTTTGTCCAAGGAGGAGTCTGTACCTACTCCTGTTATACCTCCTGACTATATTTTGGCTACCATACGTACTAATTTGACTTCTCCCTTGGGGGAGGAGATCCTGCACAAACCAATGCACCTCCTGAGAAACCTAGTGGTAAGTGTTTTGTTCCTGAGAATCTTCGAAGTAAACTTTTGCACACTTACCACTATCCTAAGGCCGCAGGTCACCCAGGCAAGAACCAAATGATTTGGTCTGTCACTCGACAATTCTGGTGGCCAGGTCTTCATTCTGATGTTGCTGCGTATGTTGCCTCCTGCTCAGTTTGTGCACAGAATAAGACTCCTCGATGTCTTCCTGTGGGTCTTCTTCAACCTATTGCTAATGGTGAGCATCCTTGGACACATCTTTTCATGGACTTCATTGTTGAGCTCCCTGTTTCCAATGGCAATACTGTTATCCTTATGGTGGTTAAACATTTTTCTAAAATGTCACATTGCATTCCCTTAATGAAGCTGCCTACCGCTCAGGAGCTTGCTTCAATTTTTGCCCGGGAGGTCTTCCGTTTACATGGGTTACACAAGGAGATATTGTCTGACCGGGGTAGCCAGTTTGTCTCCAGATTTTGGCGTTCCTTTTGTGCTCAAATGGGGATCCAGATTTCCTTCTCCTCGGCATATCACCCTCAATCCAATGGGGCTGCGGAACAGTCTAATAAAGCTCTGGAATAGTTCCTCCGTTGCTATGTCTCAGATCACCACAATAATTGGTCTGAAGTGTTACCTTGGGCAGAGTTTGCTCGTAATAGTGCTATTAATGCTTCCTCTAAGTTATCCCTGTTCATGGCGAATTATGGGTTTCAACCATCCTTGTTGCCCGATTCATTCATGTCTCAGGGTATTCCGGCTTTGGAGGAGCATCTCTGGCAACTCCGTTCCATGTGGGTGCAGATTCAGGATTGCCTTCATCGTTCTATGCAGCGCCAAAAGTTCCAGGCTGATCGAAGGCATCTGCCCGCACCTTCCTACCAGGTTGGTGAGAGAGTTTGGCTGTCCTCCCACAACTTGAACCTTCATGTGCCTTCCAATAAATTGGCTCCCCGTTATGTTGGTCCTTTTCGAATACTCCGACAGGTTAATCCTGTGGCCTACGCTCTTGACCTTCCTCCTGCTATGCGCATCTCCAATGTTTTTCATGTCTCCCTCTTGAAACCATTGGTTTGTAATCTGTTTACCACTGTGTTGCCTCGTCCCCATCCTATCTTTGTTGACAACCATGAGGAGTATGAGGTCAGCAGCATTATTGACTCTCGTATGTCCAGGGGCCGTGTACAGTATTTGGTTCACTGGAGGAGCTATGGTGCGGAGGAGCATTCTTGGGTTTCCTCCTCTGATGTTCATGCTCCCGCCCTCCTCCATGCCTTCCATGCCCGTTTCCCCAATAAGCCTTTTGTCCTCCCGCGGGGGAGGGGTCGTTGAGGGGATGGTACTATCAGGTTTTTTTCCCCTGTTTGTTTGCCATGTGCTGCTGGCAGCCATTTTACTCACCTCTCTTCCTGACTATGGTGCATTGTGGGGGATGCTGCTCATTTCCTGCACTTCCTTTTATGGCCAGACTGGTGTGCATCATCCATGTGAGACAGGATGCAGTCTCAAAATTGTGATGTCATCACTTATTTTTTAAAGGGCCTCTGTTCAGTATGCTTTGCCTTTGCGTTGTCTCAGACCTGTTTCTCAGAGTTCCTGTGTATTACCTGGCTGCCTGACGTCCTTCCTGGTTCCTGATCCCTGGCTTGTTCCTGACTCTGCTGTTTTCCTTGTTCCTGATTCCGGCTCCTCTGACTATTCGCTTTGGCTCCAGACTCGGCTCGTCTGACTACCAGCTCTGGTTTTGACTCCTGGCTTGTTATTTGACTTGTGGACTTTTTTTTTTTTTTTTTTTTTTAAATCAAATTTTTTTATTGAGGTATGTTAGAAAACATCAAACATTTACGTCAACATAATTGTGGAATGCAGATTTGTAAAAATCACAATAACCGACAGAAAAAAAAAAACATGCTAGGGTTTTACACATTTTCTACTAAGATACACAGGCAAAATTTACCCAGCTGATATACTTGTGGGTGACATGTAAAATCTTATAGAATACAGGAATACCCATTATCGCTAATAGTAAATCAGGCTTAGTGATGCAATAAAACAACATATATCTTGTGTTAACATATTTGTAGAATTCAAATCTGGGGGGATCCCAGCAAACAACCTATGCATACTAGTGTTATACATATTTCCTACTGAAAGACAAAAAGAAAATTTACCCAGCAGACATACCTGAAAATAACACATAAAATCTTATACAGTAAATTAACTCACATAATCTCTAACACTAATGTAGACTTTACCATGTAACAACAATATATTGATACCTCTTTTTAAATTTATGATGTAACTAAATACCTATACCTCTTTAGTATGCATTGCTGCCTATTAGAGTGATAATTTATATCTGTCCTTTATAAGCCTCATTAAACTTATTTATGAGAGGTATTACTATTTGACAGCCTTGTGTGTGGGGGTGCATAAGAGCGGATTAATACCGCTTAGGTATTTACCATTTTAGGTAATTATTGTGTAAAATCTTATGTTTTTGGGAGCTACACAAATAGATTGCTAGAAATAGTAGAGTACAACTCTTGGGTATATATAGCCCTGAAAATAGGGTGGGAATAGGTGTTCATGAAGGAGAGAGGAAAGCGGAGAAAAAGAGAAAAAGAAAAAAGAGAAAAACAATGTGCAGCTGACATTATATCATCCATATCCATCTCATGGTTTATGTTATCTATACCAAAAGCGGCCCCAATATTCTTAAGTAGGAAAAATACAGAACGTGCTCCAGGAGCTGGCACATGTATTATGTTTAAAGTAGGGAGCTCAGCTGAATTTGTGCCACGTTCTTAGTAGGTGCGCTGAGGAGGTAGTGACAATCTTTCCCTGCCAGACGTTATATGTGACCTCATTATGTCTGAGTGCAGAGAGTTAACCTAAATTTGTGGAGCAAATTATTGAGATGCTATAATATACTTCACATATACACACCAAGAAGAAAAAAGCACCTAAACAGGTACATGATAATTTATACCGTCCAGCAGTTATCTAAAAACAAACAAACATGCACCCTGAACTATAATAAATGTTGAATAATATTACTAGAATAATTTGAGCTATTTGGATTGAGTATGGATAGTCTCTGATAAGACCAATGTCATAAACTTTGCCTGTGGGGAGGAATATTAAATAGGGGTTAAAGTCATATCTTGCTGACCCAATGCTCCCCTAGATCCTTTAAGGAGGAAACCGAGAGTCCAGCTCTATCCTACCCCCAAGCGTGGCCATCGATTCCCTCTGCCACAGAGATCCCAGCCATAGACAAAAATGAAGGGTAGTAATGTTTTCCTCGCTACTAGAAGCCGCCATCTCCTCCACTCTGATCCGATATTTCCGCAAGGCAGATGAAGCCCGCAGATATGTCTCACCCCCCAGTCGCAGGAGCCGGCCGCACTCCTGCAACCAAGGGCCACGTGTATGAGATGCATCGAATGTGGTTGCTCCCTGTAAGACACCATACTGTGGAGATTTAGCGAAATGAACAGGGTAATCTTCTCTGTAGTTGAGGCTAGGGGATTTTGCCCTGTTAGTGCCGCGGTCAAGCTTGAGGCCTTGGGAAGCGATGTTGCAGTCTGTTTAGCGTCTGTAAGCTCTGCCAGCTGTGTTGCCGAAATAGTCTCCTGAGCCCTCTGTTGTTCCGCATCTTCCTCCATGCCGCCATTTTTGATAGTGTCCATGAGATTGTTGAACCCCTTCACAGCTTTAATTTCTAGTTCTGCCAGCAGATTAAAGAGATTTGTGTAGTATCCCTTCATGGTTGTAGCAGTGTGCTCCTTTTTTAACCCGGGGAACCGGGGGGGGGGGAGATCGTGATATATGTCCGGTAGGCCCCTCTCTGCAGCTGGTACTAACAATCCGACTTGCAGGCTTCTGGTCTTTGCAAACTGTAGATAATGGTCTCAGTATTTTGCACTGATAGCTTGTAATGAGAATAGAGGTATCAAACAATATAATGGATTGCCTGAAGATTATATTATCAGCTTATTGCTTATAATATGGTAGGAGCCCATGAAAATGCGACCGATCATGTCAGCCTCTAGGACCCGCCCCCCGACTTGTGGACTTTTTATTATTTTTTGCTATGAATAAAGGTGTGATTATTTTTGCACTTCTATGGTTGTCTTTAAAATATTAGTTGGGCGACTTAGTAAAAGCTACAGCAAAGAAAATGTTTATTTTTATTTAATTTTTATTTGTTTATTTTTATCTATTTATTTCCACTGTTGTTTTCTTTGGGAATTAGCCCTTATAATTCAAATGTTATGTTGTTAATGAGGAGCATTAGATTTCATGTGAGCCATGCATTACATAATTATTGTTGTTGAATAAGGCACATATCCTTATATGGCTCATATCATATGAGATCTAATCCTCAGCATTTACAGAATAACATTTTTATCTTCAAACAGAACAGATTTAACATTGCCTTGTGCCACTAGGTTAAAGTATGAAGCTCTTTACACAGAGTTGCTTTCCAGAGCATAACTAAAGTGTAATGCACTGGTTTTAAAACCTGTCCTCAGATCTCCCTTACAGGCCACATTTTGAGGATATCTGCACTAGAGCACAGGTGAAACAATCAGCTGCTTAGTAACCATGGTTATTTTACCTGCTCTCCCCAAAGGTAATCCAGAAAACCTGGACTGTTGGGGAGGCCTGAGGAAAGGTTTGAAAACCAGTGGTGTAATGGAATCAGCTTACTAGCTGAAGTTGGAACTTTATGTGTATTACATTTAGATGTGTGTTGTAAATGGGGAGAGCTACATTACCACCCTTTGTTCCCTATGCCTTAAAGGGAAATATCAGTGTTGTGTGTCTGTGTGTCTACCCCCTCTTTCACTCCCTCCCTAAAATGCATTTTACCCCATCCCAGTTTTTATGTCTATATTGTTCCCATGCGTGACTCTCCCTCATGCTTCTCTTTACCTCTCTGTGTCTTTCTCCCCTCTTTTTGTGGTAGATTTAATAACTGTTGAGCCGACATGATTCGCTATAGCAAATTATGTCCGCTTGACATCGCTGTCGGCATTTATCATTGCACAAGCATTTCTAGTGAAATGCTTGTGCAATGCTGCCCCTGTTCTCTGGTGGCCAATTGGCCGCTAGCAGGGGCTGTCAATCATCCTGATCGGATTGGGATGATTTCAATCTGCCCCCAAAAAGGTGCTTCTTAACTTCCATTTCAGGCGAGCCTGAAACACTGGGCCTCCAAAGCAGCATTCAATGCTTAATGAATGGAGCCCTTTGTGTCTCTCTATCTCTCTCTGAACTCCTCTCTGTATTCCGAGAAATAAAAATGCTTATCCAAGCCAACGTCATTTTGTAAAGGCAGAAACATGAGGGTTTTTTTTTCTCCTGCTGTGAGAAAATTATTTCTGTTTTTACTCTGACCTCTGGAAAAAAACAACCAACAAGTAGAGGGAATGCTTTGTTTTAATTACATATGAAAGTCAAAGGGGTCGATTTATGAAGCAGTGGATGCTGCATCGAAGCCCCGTCATAAGACTGGGGCTCCTTAACTTCACCTAAAAGGTGGCGGACTGAAATAATCCAGATCCAATATGATCGGGATGTTTGACAGCCCCTGCTAGTGGCAGTGATCAGTGGGCGGCATTGCACAAGCATTTCACGAGAAATGCTTATGCAATGTTAAATGCCGACAGCGTATGCAGTCGGCATTTAGCGAGGTTAAGCGGATATGATTCGCTACAGCAAATCATGTCCGCTCAACCATTAATAAATCTACCCAAAGAGTTTAATTTCAACTATTTAAATGTGTTTTCCTACCTGCTCACTGTCATCTACACTATGGGGCCGATTTAAGAAGCAGCGTATGCTGCTGTTTCTGCTCGAGCCTTTAGGCTCCCCGGAAACATAAGTTAAGAAAGCTCCTTAACCCATCTGCCACCTCTGAGATTGCAGATAGTAATCATCCTAATTGGATACGATCGGGATGATTGACACCCCTTGCGGTCCCTATGTGTTCAGTTTGCTGTCATTTGAGTTTTTGGTCCAGTCCCTGCTTTCTGTCATCTGAACTTGGTATATTATTTTTTAGCTTGTAAGTATAAACAATGCAATACAAAAAAGAAAATGTACAGATTTGTGAGATGGTAAAAAACACACCAGTCTGTTACAAATGGACTGAGAACTAATACTCTCCTTGTGGTGAGACCGCTGTCTTCTTTCAGTCTCTCCCCAGGGACTGTGGTTAAGATAGATTTGCAGTAGTAGATGGTGCAGGTCTTTAGGAATTATGATCTCTCTGATAACAAAGAGAAAAAGGCTTGATGTGTATGTAAAAGCCAGTTAACAAGAGTCTCCATGAGTTGTATGCTATCCGCTTGTCTGAAGTATGCCACTCAGATGTCTAGTAGCAGTGATCCACAGAGATTTAGTAAACTGGGAGTGAAATAGAAACTCCAGTGAAATATATGCAGAATCTGTGGTAGGTAATAAAATAAGTAATAACTTACGCCATCCAAATTGGACTTCCGGCACTGTCACAGCAAAAAACCAAGGTGATATTCTGGTTAGGATAAAAAATATTTATTGGCTCAATATGTTTCAATGTATATACACGTCTTTTTCAAGAGCAAATATAAAACAGATAAAAACAGTTGAAAAGTTTCTGAGCTGTGACAATTAGAGCCGGTTTAAATACAGGTGGTGTATGTTCCCACTTCCTGTGTTAAACAGGAAATTAGGCTCACAAAAGGTTAAATTGTAAACATCTGATATAATTCAAATTCAAATAATAATTCAAATTACAAAAATGTAATTGTCAACTATGCCATAAATTTTTTTAAATTGAATTAAGATTAAAATTTGGTATAGAATCAAATGGTTAGGTGTGAATATATATATCCACCAATAAGAATAAGTATTGCCATACAATAGCCAATAGAAAAGGTTCACACTAAAAGTCCTCAATCGAGTAGTATTAGATAGGAGGTTCCATTTCAGGTCCGATTGTTGTCACATGATTTAGCAGACCTATCCGGAGCAAGATGTTGTGGAATGAAGTAAATAGTCCTCAATCAGGTAGTACTTGGGCGAAAAGTTCTGTTTCAGGTCCGCCTCTATTGTTACAGAAAAGGAAATCCGGAATAACAGTGACGAAAAATGATTTATAGTAGCAGAAATTACATGTTTTGTAGATATTCTATGGAGTAAAAAGAACAAATGAACAGTAAATGTTCTTAAAGACTTAGCAATAACACTTAAAGATGCAACAATTTGTTGAACAAATAAGCAGTCCGGGTCCTCAAATGAACAGATGATAAAAAACATAAAATTCTCATTGCTTGCTAACATTAACAAATGTACTTAAGTGAACAATTAAATTGAACGCTTTTATTTTTGTGTTGTATGAAATTACATTACCTAATGTTCACATGATGTTAACACAATTTCCATTATATATCGACATAATGTTCTTAAAGAAACAGTACATTTGCATTTTCATTATATACATTACATGTTTATATTCACCTAATATGATATTATGTATTCCAAACTGTAAAACCAGAATATAGAATAAAAAATAAAGAATAAAATTATTTCAAAAATATCCTGATGGATGTTAAAAACAATAATAATTAAATATATACATGTGCACAATTTATATTTCAAATATGTAAACAACATACGTAATATTATATTTCAGATGCTAAAACAATATATATTCATAATACTTATTTAACATGTATATATATATATATATATATATATATATATATATATATGTATATATATATATATATATATATATATATATATATATATATAATAAACAATTCCCAAGAATGAATGGATAAAATAAAATAATACTAAACAAAAGCTGCTATTCTGATATCCTTATTAAGACCCCAGTGATTATATGTTCTTAGTGTGTGTGTAACCACCAGAGTTCTCTCCTATCCAATTCATTTTCTAATTTTCCTCCCCTCCAATGTGTAGATACTCTTTCTATTCCCATCCAAAGAAAATTTGCAATATCAATTTTTTGACATGTGTTACAATGTAAGGGTACTTCATGACCCTCATGTTTTTGTCTATTTTATTAAGGTGTTCCAACACACGTGTTTTCAAAAACCTGGTAGTTTGTCCTAAGTATTGGATCTTACAATTGCATTGAAGGAGGTATATAACATTGGTGGTCTTACAAGTAATAAAATGTTCAATCGTAAATGTTTTACCTGTAGTAGATGTGGTGAACTATTTATTATGTACCCTTTTAGTGTAATTGCAGCCTTTACAACGGCCACAAGTGTAAAAACCTTGTATATTCGAAATTGATAATGGTATTTTAGGGGGTCATACCCTTTATTAAAGAGAGGGCCAGCTTTTGCTTAAAATGAATGCCCCTTCTAAAGGTGATCTGTGGTCTAGTGGATATGATTTTTTCCAAAAATTCAAAAACGCCAATTTTTTATTTCTTGCCCAAACTGCATAAAAATCCTAAAAATCCAGCTGGGCGTCCCATTATCAGTGGGATTTACTCTTTAACTTCCAACTTATCCGCCTTTATTGATTTCCTCTTACAGCCATATGCCCAAAATTCTAAATCATATTTAAAAGACACTTCTCATGCACTCAATACAATTAATCAGATCAAATGGGAACCAGGTTTCCTTTGGGCTACCGTGGATGTAACAACTTTATATTCTATAATAGTTCATAAGAAAGGTATATCAGCTGTCACATGGAAGTTAAAACAGGATTCCAATCTGTCAGACTCCCTGCTTGAATTTATTGTTATGGCCATTGAATTCATGCTAACCCATAATTTTTTCTGGTTTGATAATAAACAATATTTGCAAATATTTTGCACTGCCATGGGCACCAGGTTCACCCCGAATTATGCCAATATTTATATGGACCACTTTGAACATCTACATGTTTGGTCCAGTGACATATCGGGGTCGAGCCTGGTGACATGGCGGAGATATATTGATGATGTATTATGCATCTGGAAAGGTGACTTAGATTCTCTTCAACTTTTTATCTGTAAGTTGAATAATAATGATATGAACATCATACTAACACCAGAAATACATGAAACAGAGGCCACTTTTTTAGATCTATCCATTTCAGTTGTAGATGGACTTATACATACTAAAACCCATTTTAAAAAATGTGATGTAAATACTTATATCAAACATGACAGCCAACATCACCCTTCATGGCTTAAAGCCATACCAAAAGGACAATTTCAACGCATTATACGCAACTGCGACAGGCTAGAGGATTATGAGGAACAGTCTAAAATGTTAAAAATTAGATTTTTACAAAATGGATATAAAGCAAAAGAACTAGAATCAGACAGGCAATAATTGAAAAACCTAGATCGTGAAAAATTGTTAAAAGGTCATAAGCAAGAATCATCAATCCAACAATCTTTTCCAAGGTTTATAACCACCTATAATTCTGGACACAACCGGATTAAGAACATTATCAAAAGACATTGGCATGTCTTACAGATTGATAAAGTTTTGGAAAAAATCATATCCACTAGACCACAGATCACCTTTAGAAGGGGCATTAATTTTAAGCAAAAGCTGGCCCCCTCTTTAATAAAGGGTATGACCCCTAAAATACCATTATCAATTTCGAATCTACAAGGTTTTTACACTTGTGGCCATTGTAAAGGCTGCAATTACACTAATAGGGTACATAAATCGTTCACTTCATCTACTACAGGTAAAACATTTACAATTGAACATTTTATTACTTGTAAGACCACCAATGTTATATACCTCCTTCAATGCAATTGTAAGATCCAATACTTAGGAAAAACTACCAGGTTTTTGAAAACACATGTGTTAGAACACCTTAATAAGATAGACAAAAACATGAGGGTCATGGAGTACCCTTACATTGTAACACATGTCAAAAATTTGATATTAAAAAGTTTCTTTGGATGGGAATAGAAAGAGTATCTACACATTGAGGAAAATTAGAAAATGAATTGGATAGGAGAGAACTCTGGTGGATACACACACTAAAACATATAATCACTGGGGTCTTAATAAGGATATCAGAATAGCAGCTTTTGTTTAGTATTATTTAATTTTATCCATTCATTCTTGGGAATTGTTTATTCTATATATATATATATATATATATATACATGTTAAATAAGTAGTATGAATATATATTGTTTTAGCATCTGAAATATAATATTACGTATGTTGTATACATATTTGAAATATAAATTGTGCACACGTATATATTCAATTATTATTGTTTTTAATATCCATCAGGATATTTTTGAAATAATTTTATTCTTTATTTTTTATTCTATATTCTGGTTTTACCAGATTCACAGTTTGGAATACATAATATCATATTAGGTTACTATAAACATGTAATGGATACAATGAAAATGCAAATGTATTGTTTCTTTAAGAACATTATGTCGATATATAATGGAAATTGTGTTAACATCATGTGAACATTAGGTAATGTAATTTCATACAACGCAAAAATAAAAGCGTTCAATTTAATTTGTTAATGTTAGCAAGCAATGAGAATTTTATGTTTTTTATCATCTGTTCATTTGAGAAACCAGACTGCTTATTTGTTCAACAAATTGTTGCATCTTTAAGGGTTATTGCTATGTCTTTAAGAACATTTACTGTTCATTTGTTCTTTTTACTCCATAGAATATCTACAAAACATGTAACCTGCTACTCTAAACTATTCTTCGTCACTGTTATTCCCGGATTTCCTTTTCCACTTGACGGATCTGTAACAATAGAGGCGGACCTGAAACTGAACTTTTCGCCCACGTACTACCTGATTGAGGACTATTTACTTCATTCCACGACATCTTGCTCCGGATAGGTCTGATAAATCACGTGACAACAAGCAGACTTGAAATGGAACCTCCTGTCTAATACTACTCGATTGAGGACTTTTAGTGTGAACCTTTTCTATTGGCTATTGTATGGCAATACTTATTCTCATTGGTGGATATATATATTCACACCTAACCATTTGATTCTATACCAAATTTTAATCTTAATTCAATCTAATTTTTTTACGGCATAGTTGACAATTACATTTTTGTGATTATGTATACATTTGGTTGGGGATGAATTTGAATTATATCAGATGTTTACAATTTAACCTTTTGTGAGTCCAATTTCCTGTTTAACACAGGAAGTGGGAACATAGACCAACTGTATTTAAACCGGCTCTAATTGTCACAGCTCAGAAACTTTGCAACTGTTTTTATCTGTTTTATATTTGCTCTTGAAAAAGACGTGTATATACGTTGAGCCAATAAATATTTTTTATCCTAACCAGAATATCACCTTTGTTTTTTGCTGTGACAGTGCCGGAAGTCCAATTTGGATGGAGTAAGTTATTGCTTATTTTATTTCCACAGATTCTGCATATATTTCACTGGAGTTTCTATTTCACTCCCAGCTTACTAAATCTTTGTGGATCACTGCTACTAAACATCTGAGTGGCATACTTAAGACAAGCGGATAGCATACAACTCATGGAGTGAGTATACTGCACTCTTATTAACTGGCTTTTACATACACATCAAGCCTTTTTCTCTTTGTTATCAGAGAGATCATAATTCCTAAAGACCTGCGCCATCTATTACTGCGAATCTAAGTATAAACAAACAGTGTTTATTCTAAATACAAATGCATTATAGAAGTATATAATAGTTCATTACAAGTTCATGTATGCTGCAGGAAAAATTTTGAAAAAGTGGGCTAGTAGGAATTTTCATGGGAATTGTAGTATTTTGGAATAGTTTTCAAGCCCTGTGTATATGTTCCTATTTTGTTTGATTGAGAGCTTGCATTTGTATGGCTGTATTAGGGACCCAGGTTTTGGAAGAGAGCTTGACGTGGTACCTGGGCATGTCCCATTTGCCCAGATGCGGTAACTAACTCTTCCAGTTTTGCTTTTAATCATAGCTGAGAGCTTGTAAGCGAGTGCTGGACATTCTCTGTGTGTTGTATTAATTTACTTTGTGATTTTCCCTATGGTCCTTACACCCAGGCTTGTCTGGGGTTAACTGCCTGTGACTCTGGAGAAAGCACAGCTTCCTGAGAGTGCTATAGGACCCAGGGCTGAGCATGTTGCAGGTTCATGGGATGTGTACCCAGTCCAGTTTGAGAGTGCAAACCCCTTCCGTGTTTTGTATATATATATATATATATATATATATATATATATATATATATATATATATATTAAAATAAAGAGAAAGTCTCAAAACAAAGCGCACATAGGTTATAGTCTCTAATCAGAATAAAATAAAAAGTTCAATTCAATGATGTGATCAGGATAGGTTCCACCTCCACCTTTAATCCAAGTATGGACATATCTCAGTATAATAGATGGCTTTAGGTTTACCAGATTGAACCTCAATCATTTGAGGTAAGATGAATGCTCCAGGATAGACAAATAACACCACCCTTTGTCCGCCAATGGTTTAACGGCTGGAATAATTCCTCTTAGATGAGATGAATGCTTCAGGAGAGGCAAGGCACCATCCTTTGTCCACCAGGGGTTATAATGGTCGGATACACTTTCTCATAGGAGGAAGATGATCTTAGTAGGAGGATGAACTTTGCACTCCACAAGATGTAGTTTAAAGGAAAAGAATACAAAATCACATAGTGTAATACAGTAAAATAACAATAGAATTTATTAAAGCTTTACAGATATACACTCACACTTTTTATCCTCAATCAGAATGAGGTAAGATACAGACAAAATGAATCCCAATCCACTCTTAGGAAACTGGATTATGATGATAAAAGCTCTGACAGTATACTAAGTATATTCACTGGTACACATTTGCAGCCAATAAAAAAGTCTTGTAATAGCAATTACAAAGTAAGAACCGAACTAGTATTGAGTACAAGCACCGGTTCTTATCAGCATAACAGCCCACTTGGTAAACACCTTACGCGTTTCGAAGTATAAGGAGTACTTCTTCGTCAGCGGTACCTCTGATGAAGAAGTACTCCTTATACTTCGAAAATCCGGTGGTTGTACTCAGTGCTTGTACTCAGTGTTGGTTATTCAAAATGGGGGAATGGGTAACAAAAGGACAATATTTTTATGTAAACAATAAAAATTCTGGAGAAGGCTATCCCTTTAATTGTGCATTTTATGTGGATTTAATTTGGATTTTAATATTCCTTTTAACATTTTATGTATAGAATGCAAGAAGTGAAATATTTTATTATTGTTATGAAAATAAATTAATATTCAATGTTGTTGCTACGCAGACAAACACTTTCCAAGCTGTTCTTGCTACTGATTCCAAGAGATCCTTTATTATACTGAACTATGGAAAGATTACTTGGACAACTGGCACAGCTAGTGGTGGAAATTCATTAACGGGATTAGGTGGCATAGCAGCACAGGTAAGAAACTGAATAACAACTTTTAGTTTCACAGTGATTTATTCTGTCAAGTAATATTCCTGTCAGTGGTAGTTTTTGTGCTGCCCTATAGGCACTAGGAAATCTGCTGCCCCTCAGAAACCAACTAGAATCATTTTAACTCATATTCACTCATATATTTCTGACAAGCAGAGAGCATGGGCGTATTTAGGGGCCATACACCCAAATAGCCGGAGAGAACTGGCAACTTTAGGCCCAAGTGAGCAATTTCCAATTCCAATAACATGGAAAGTACCCCTCTGATTTATCAAAGCTAAGTCTGTTACATATCTGTAACTAATTGGCTTTAACTGATAACAACTGCAAAACACTTTATATTAACTTTTTCATAGTGATTAGCCTTGCTGTCTGCTTACTAAAGCCCGGATTGGCTCCTTCAAATAAGGCAAATTGTGGGTGGAGTTTGACTATTGAAAAAAAAATACAGTAAAAAAAGGATTTTAATTTGTTTTAAAAACGTTAAGACTTTGCTGACATTTTTTTCTACAGCAACACCACAGCAATGTATTGTGTTTACTGTTCCTTTAACTCCTTAGTGACCAGGCAATTTTTCAATTTTCTTACCATTAAGGACCAGGGCTATTTTTATATTTCTGCTGTGTTTGTGTTTAGCTGTAATTTTCCTATTACTCATTTACTGTACCCACTCATATTATATACCGTTTTTCTCGTCATTAAATGGACTTTCTAAAGATACCATTATTTTCATCATATCTTATAATTTACTATAAAAAAATATAAAATATGATGAAAAAAATAAAAAAACACACTTTTTCTAACTTTGACCCCCAGAATCTGTTACACATCTACAACCACCAAACAACACCCATGCTAAATAGTTTCTAAATTTTGTCCTGAGTTTAGAAATACCCAATGTTTACATGTTCTTTGTTTTTTTTGCAAGTTATATGGCAATAAGTACAAGTAGCACTTTGCTATTTCCAAACCATTTTTTTTCAAAATGAGCAATAGTTACATTGGTACACTGATATCTGTCAGGAATCCCTGAATATCCCTTCGCATGTATATATTGCTTTGTAGTAGACAAGCCAAAGTATTGCAAAAATAAAAAGAGAGAAGCGCTCAATTAGGTAGCTTGTTTGGAGCTTGTAGGGTTAACTTTAGCTTTAGTGTAGTGTAGTAGACAACCCAAACTATTGATCTAGGCCCATTTTGATATATTTCATGCCACCATTTCACCGCCAAATGCGATCAAAGAAAAAAAATTGTTAACTTTTTCACAAACTTTAGGTTTCTCATTGAAATTATTTACAAACAGCTTGTGTAATTATCAGGGCCGGCACTTTTATAAGGCAGTCTTAGCACTGCGCCCACAGGGGACGCAGAGAGCGGGAGGTTGATCTGCCTAAATTGCTGTGTGGTGTTGTGAGCGAAAATCTGGTAATTGTCAGGGTTGTCAGGGTTTTCTCCCTGTTGTGTTTGCCATGTGCTGCTGGCAGCCATTTTACTTACCTCTCTTCCTGACTATGGTGCATTGTGGGGGATGCTGCTCATTTCCTGCACTTCCTTTTATGGCCAGACTGGTGTGCATCATCCATGTGAGACAGGATGCAGTCTCATAATTGTGATGTCATCACTTATTATTTAAAGGGCCTCTGTTCAGTATGCTTTGCCTTTGCGTTGTCTCAGACCTGTTTGTGAGAGTTCCTGTGTATTACCTGGCTGCCTGACGTCCTTCCTAGTTCCTGATCCCTGGCTTGTTCCTGACTCTGCTGTTTTCCTTGTTCCTGATTCCGGCTCATCTGACTATTCGCTTTGGCTCCTGACTCGGCTCGTCTGACTACCAGCTCTTGTTTTGACTCATGGCTTGTTATTTTGACTTGTGGACTTTTTATTATTTTTTGCTATTAATAAAGGTGTGATTATTTTTGCACTTCTCGTCTCAGTCTGATTCCTGGCACCCTGACAGTAATGCATTGTGACAGTGGCTGCCTGTGTTACAGTGTACTGCGTAGACTACTAGTGCACGCTGCACACACAGCATTCATTAATCTGCAGTGCTTCTGCAGAAGATGTAAAGTAATTTTGTTTTGTGGGCATGCTGTGTGGCTTGCAAAGTTGCACTGCCTATCTGAGCGCAGTCATTGACGTCACTGATGTGTGGAGTCACTCACTGATGTGCTCAGTGTGCTGTCTCTCTGACTCTGAGCACAAAATTGTGAGGGGGGATGCCTAGCACTGCGTGATTTAGAGTGACTCTACTTTTTGTTGGGTGATTAAGAGTGACTAAGTGAAGGAGTCACTTAATGATGGCTGTGACGCCAACCCCAGACTGGTACTGACTGAAGTACACACTGAAGAGCTCAGGTAAGAAGGGGAGGGCAGCAGTTTGGGGGTGGGCAAACTGCAGAGGGGTAGCCACACAGCCCGGGGCTGTGCACATGACACACATGAAGTGTTGTGTGAGTGACACAGACAAATTGTCTCAGGACAGGGGCAAATGGCTGCAGTGTGTGTGTGCGGCTCTGGCACAGTCTTTGAGCGTGAGAGTCTAGAGTTTGGCTTGGCAACTTCAAGTGACCCTGGCAACTGTCAGTCTCTTTGGCTGGCAATTGGCAAGTGAAGACTGGCAATAACCCCCACCCCCCAGGTGGCTGTCGTGACTGAGAAGTCAGTCAAGTGAAGTTCAACTTGAGACAGAGCAGAAAGGACGACAGTGTCAGGGTTTTTTCCCTGCTTTGTTTGCCATATGCTGCTGGCAGCCATTTTACTCACCTTTCTTGCTGAATCTGGTTCAGAGTGTGTGATGCTGCTCATTTCCTGCTTGCCCTCTTATGGTCAGACTGTTGTACATCATCCGTGTGAGACAGGTTGCAGTCTCAGAATTGTGATGTCATCACTTATTATTTAAAGGGCCTCTGTTCAGTATGCTTTGCCCTTGCATTGTCTCAGACCTGTTTGTGAGTTCCTGTGTATTACCTGGCTAGTCTGACGTCTCTTCTGGTTCCTGATCCCTGGCTTGTTCCTGACTTTGGTGTTCTCCTTGTTCCTGATTCCGGCTTGTCTGACTACTCACTTTGGCTCCTGACTTGGCTCGTCTGACTACCAGCTCTGGTTTTGACTCCCGGCTTATTATTTGACTTATGGACTTTTTATTAGTTTTGTTATTAATAAAGGTGTGATTATGCACCTTTGCCTGTGTAGACAAAAATCCTTGCACCGGCCCTGGCAATTATGGCACAAATGGTTGTAAATGCTTCTCTGGGATCCGCTTTGTTCAGAAATAGCAGACATTTATGGCTTTGGCATTAGCTTTTGGTAATTAGAAGGCCCCCAAATGCAGCTGCGCACCACACTTGTATTATGCCTAGCAGTGAAGGGGTTAATTAGGTAGCTTGTAGGGAGCGTGTAGGGTTAATTTTAGCTTTAGTGTAATGTAGTAGACAACTCAAAGTATTGATTTAGGCCCATTTTGGTATATTTCATGCCACCATTTCAGCGCCAAATGCGATCAAATAAAAAAATTGTTAACTTTTTCACTAACTTTAGGTTTCTCACTGAAATTATTTACAAACAGCTTGTGCAATTAATGCACAAACGGTTGTAAATGCTTCTCTGGGATCCCCTTTGTTCAGAAATAGCAGACATATATGGTTTTGACGTTGCCTTTTGGTAATTAGAAGGCAGCTAAATGCCGCTGCGCACCACATTTGTATTATGCCCAGCAGTGAAGGGGTTAATTAGGTAGCTTGTAGGGTTAATTTTAGCTTTAGGGGGATATTTATCAAAGGTCTGGCGGACCTGATCTGACAGTGCAGATCAGGTCCGCCAGACCTCGCTGAATGCAGAGAGCAATATGCTCTCCGTATTCAGCATTGCACCAGCAGCTCTTGTGAGCTGCTGGTGCAACGCCGCCCCCTGCAGATTCGTGCAGGGAGGTGTCAATCAACCCGATCATACTCGATCTGGTTCATTTTCAGCAATGTCTGTCCGCCTGCTCAGAGCAGGCGGACAGTGTTATGGATCAGCGGTCTTCAGACCGCTGGTTCATAACTGGTGTTTCCGGCGAGCCTGCAGGCTCGCTAGAAACACGGGCCCTCAAGCTCCATCCGGAGCTTGATAAATGGGCCCCTTAGTGTAGAGATCAGCCTCCCACCTTACATATCCCACCCCCTGATCCCTCCCTGACCCCTCTCAAATGGCTCTCTTCCCTCCACCACCTCACAATTGTCACTGCCATCTTAAGTACTGGCAGAAAGTTTGCCAGTACTCAAATAAAAGATGTTCTTTTATGTAATTGACAAGAGTCCATGAGCTAGTGACGTATGGGATATACAATCCTACCAGAAGGGGCAAAGTTTCCCAAACCTCAAAATGCCTACAAATACACCCCTCACAACACCCACAATTCAGTTTTACAAACTTTGCCTCCTATGGAGATGGTGAAGTAAGTTTGTGCTAGATTTCTACATTGATATACGCTTCTCAGCATTTTGAAGCCCAATTCCTCTCAGAGTACAGTGAATGTCAGAAGTATGTGAAGGGAGTATCACCTATTGAATGCAATGGTTTTCCTTGCGGGAAATCTATTTCATAGGTTCTCTGTTATCGGTTGTAGAGCTTCATCTCCTACCTCCCTTTTTCAGATCAACGGTATACTGTCATATTCCATTACCTCTACTGATAACTGTTTCAGTACTGGTTTGGCTATCTGCTATATGTGGATGGGTGTCTTTCGGTAAGTATGTTTTCATTACTTAAGACACTCTCAGCTATGGTTTGGCACTTTATGTATTAATATAAAGTTCTAAACATATGTATTGTACTTGTATTTGCCATGAGTCAGGTTTATGTATATTTCCTTTTGCAGACTATTCAGTTTCATATTTGGGAAAAAACATATTTAGGAAAATATTTTTCTTACCTGGGGTTTAGTCTTTTTTTAATAAAATTTTCACTGGCAAAATTAGGCTCGTGAGGTGCAAAATGCTGATGTTTATTGCGTCATTCTTGGCGCGAGAAATGTTTTGGCGTGAAGGTACGTCCGGTGATGCAAGTTTGTCATTTCCGGCGTCTTAGTTGACGCCGAGTTCCTTGCACAAGGTTGCGTCTGCAATGACGCGAGTGTGTCATTTCCGGATGTTGTTAATGTCAAAACATTTCATTTTGCATTGTGCGTCATACTTGGCGCCAAATAATTTCATTATTTAAAACCCTATTCCTATGTGCCTATTGCCTTTTCCTATGTCAGAGGGCTATGCTGTTTGCATTTTTTTCCATTGCTGAAACTGCCATATAAGGAAATTGATAATTTTGCTTTATATGTTGTTTTTTTCTCTTACATTTGCAAGATGTCTCAATCTGATCCTGTCTCAGAAACCACTGTTGGAACCCTGGTGCCTGATAACAGTTCTACCAAAGCTAAGTGTATCTGTTGTAAATTTGTGGAGATTATATCTCCAGCTGTGGTATGTAAAAGTTGTCATGATAAGCTTTTACATGCAGAGAATGTATCCATCAGTAATAGTACAATGCCTGTTGTTCCTTCAACATCTAATGTACATGATATCCCTGTGAATATAAAATATTTTATTGCTGATGTGATTCAGAAGGCTTTGTCTGCTATCCTGCCTTCTAATAAATGTAAAAGGTCTTTTAAAACTTCTCATAAAGTTGATGAAATTTCAAATGACCGACAACATACGGAATTATCCTCCTCTGATGAGGATTTATCTGATTCAGAAGATCCTACCTCAGATATTGACACTGACAAATCTACTTATTTATTTAAAATGGAGTATATTCATTCCTTGTTAAAAGAGGTGTTGATTATGTTGGATATTGAGGAATCTAGTGCTCTTGATATTAAAACTAGTAAACGTTTAAACTCTGTTTATAAACCTCCTGTGGTTTCTCCAGAGGTTTTTCCAGTTCCTGATGTTATTTCTGATATGATTTCTAAGGAATGGAATAGGCCTGGTACTTCTTTTATCCCTTCTTTAAGGTTTAAAAAATTGTATCCTTTGCCAGCAGTTAGTTTGGAGTTTTGGGAAAATATCCCCAGAGTTGATGGGGCTATTTCTACTCTTGCCAAACATACTACTATTCCTATGGAAGATAGTACTTCCTTTAAGGATAGGAAACTTGATTATCTAAGGAAAGCTTATTTATATTCTGGCTATCTTCTCAGGCCTGCCATTTCTATAGCTGATGTTTCAGCTGCATCAACTTTTTGGTTGGAGAGTTTAGCGCAACAGGAAACAGATCCTGATTTGTGTAGCATTGTTCACTTGCTTCAACATGCTAATCATTTTATCTGTCATGCCATTTTTGATATCATCAAAATTGATGTTAAATCTATGTCTTTAGCTATTTTAGCTAAAAGAGCTTTGTGGCTCAAATATTGTAATGCTGACATGGTATCTAAATCTAAATTACTATCTCTTCCAAGGTAATAATTTATTTGGTTCTCAGTTGGATTCAATTATTTCAACTGTCACTGGGGGGAAGGGAGTTTTTTGCCTCAGGATAAAAGACCTAAGGGTAAATCTAAAGCTTCTAACCGTTTTTGTTCCTTTAGGCAAAATAAGGAACAGAAACCCAATCCTTCCCCCAAAGAATTTGGTTCCAATTGGAAACCTTCTTCAAGTTGGAATAAATCCAAGCCGTTTAAGAAACCAAAGCCAGCCCCCAAGTCTGCATGAAGGTGCGGCCCTCATTCCAGCTCAGCTGGTAGGGGGCAGATTAAGATTCTTCCAAAGTATTTGGCAGATTCTGTTCAAAATCAGAGTATTCTCTCTCAAGGGTACCGAATACGATTCAGAGTAAGACCTCCTGTGAGAAGATTATTTCTCTCACACATCCCAACAAATCCAGTAAAGGCTCAGACTTTTCTGAAGTGTGTTTCAGACCTGGAGCTTTCAGGGGTAATCATACCAGTCCTGTTTCAGGAAAAGGGTCTGGGGTTTTATTCAAATCTATTCATTGTCCCAAAGAAAGAAAATTCATTCAGGCCAGTTCTGGATTTGAACATTTTAAATCATTTTGTAAAAGTGCCAACATTCAAAATGGTGACTATAAGGACTATTCTGCCTTTTGTTCAGCAAAGTCATTATATGTCCATGATAGACTTACAGGATGCATATCTTCATATTCCGATTCATCCAGACCTCTATCAGTTTCTGAGATTCTCTTTACTAGAAAATCATTACCAATTTGTCGCTCTTCCATTTGGCCTAGCGACAGCTCCAAGAATCTTTTCAAAGGTTCTCTGTGCCCTACTCTGTAATCAGAGAACTGGGCATTGCGGTGTTTCCTTATTTGGATGATATCTTGGTACTAGCTCAGTCTTTACATTCTCACACAAATCAACTAGTATTGTTTCTTCAAAGACATGGTTGGAGGATCAATTTACCAAAAAGTTCCTTGATTCCTCAGAAAAGGGTCACCTTTTTAGGTTTCCAGATAGATTCAGTGTCCATGACTCTGTCTCTAACAGACAAGAGACAATTAAAATTGGTTTCAGCTTGTCTGAACCTTCAGTCTCAATCATTCCCTTCAGTAGCTATGTGCATGGAAGTTTTAGGTCTCATGACTGCAGCATCGGACATGATCCCCTTTGCTCGTTTTCATATGAGACCTCTCCAGCTTTGTATGCTGAATCAATGGTGCAGGGATTATACAAAAATATCACAATTAATATCCCAATATTCGACTTTCTCTGACTTGGTGGTTAGATCACCATCTTATAGTTCAAGGGGCCTCTTTTGTTCATCCAACCTGGACTATGATCACAACAGATGCAAGTCTTTCAGGTTGGGGAGCTGTCTGGGGATCTCTGACAGCACAAGAGGTTTGGAAATCTCAAGAGGCGAGATTACCAATCAATTTTTTAGAACTCCGAGCTATTTTCAGGGCTCTTCAGGTTTGGCCTCTGTTGAAGAGATAACCGTTCATTTGTTTTCAGACAGACAATATTACAACTGTGGCATATGTCAATCATCAGGGTGGGACTCACAGTCCCCAAGCTATGAAAGAAGTATCTTGGATACTTTCTGGGCAGAATCCAGCTCCTGTGTAATTTCTGCAGTCCATATCCCAGGTGTAGACAATTGGGAAGTGGATTATCTCAGCCGTCAGACTTTACATCCGGGGCAGTGGTCGCTCCATCCAGATGTGTTTTTTCAGATTGTTCATATGTGGGGTCTTCCAGAAATAGATCTGATGGCTTCACATCTAAACAAGAAACTTCCCAGGTACCTGTCCAGGTCCAGGGATCCTCAGGCGGAGGCGGTGGATGCGTTAGCAGTTCCTTTGTGTTACCAACCTGCTTATATCTTCCTGCCTCTAGTTCTTCTTTCAAGAGTGATTTCCAACATCATCATGGAACAATCGCTTGTGTTGCTGTTAGCTCCAGCATGGCCTCACAGCTTTTGGTATACAAATCTTGTTCGGATGTCCAGTTGCCAACCTTGGCCACTTTCTTTAAGACCAGACCTTCTGTCTCAAGGTCCATTTTCCATCAGGATCTCAAATCATTAAATGTGAAGGTATGGAAATTGAACGCCTAGTGCTTAGTCATAGGGATTTCTCTGACTCAGTGATTAATACTATGTTACAGGCTCATAAATTTGTTTCTAGGAAGATTTATTATTGAGTTTGGAAGTCTTATATTTCATGGTGTTCTCATAAATTCTCTTGGCATTCATTTAGAATTCCTAGAATGTTACAGTTTCTTCTGGATGGTTTGGATAAAGGTTTGTCTGCAAGTTCCTTGAAGGGACACATCTCTGCTCTTTCTTTTTTATTTCACAGAAAGATTGCTAAGCTTCCTGATATTCACTGTTTTGTACAGGCTTTGGTCCGTATCAAGCCTGTCATTAAATCAATCTCTCCTCCTTGGAGTCTTAATTTAGGTTTGAAGGCTTTCCTTTTGAGCCTATGCATTCTTTGGACATTGAACTACTTTCTTGGAAAGTGTTATTCCTTTTGGCAATCTCTTCTGCCTGAAGAGTTTTCAAATTATCTGCTCTTTCTTGTAATTCTCCTTTTCTGATTTTCCATCAGGATAAGGCAGTTTTGTGGACATCATTTAAATTTCTACCTAAGGTTGTGAATTCTAACAACATTAATAGAGAAATTGTTGTTCCTTCTTTGTGTCCTAATCCTAAGAATTCTTTGGAGAGATCCTTACATTCTTTGGATGTTGTAAGAGCTTTGAAATATTATGTTGAAGCTACTAAAGATTTCAGGAATACTTCTAGTCTATTTGTTGTCTTTTCAGGTTCTAGGAAAGGTTAAAGCTTTTGATTCATCAGGCTTATTTAGAGTCGGGTCAGGCCCCGCCTCAGAGAATTACAGCTCATTCTACTAGCTCAGTCTCTACTTTGTGGTCTTTTAAGAATGAAGCTTCAGTTGATCAGATTTGCAAAGCAGCAACTTGGTCTTCTTTGCATACATTTACTAAATTCTACCTTTTTGATTTATTTGCTTCCTCAGAAGCAGTTTTTGGTTGAAAAGTTCTTCAGGCAGCTGTTTCAGTTTGATTCCTCTCTGCTTATGTTTACGATTTTTCTTTTCATCTATGAGAATAAACTTATATTTTGGGTTGTGGATTAATTTGTTTCAGCAGAAAATGGCTGTTATTATTTTTATCCCTCCCTCTCTAGTGACTCTTCTGTGGAGTTCCACATCTTTGGTATTACTATCCCATACGTCACTAGCTCATGGACTCTTGCCAATTACATGAAAGAAAACATAATTTATGTAAGAACTTACCTGATAAATTAATTTCTTTCATATTGGCAAGAGTCCATGAGACCCACCCTTTTTATGGTGGTTATGATTTTTTTACGTCCCTAAAGTGGTGAAAAAGGGGGATGAACTTTTTTATGAGGATACCTATATCTTAAAAATGACAATGTTACAGACGAGAAAATTTGTATTTTGATTCTCCTTGAAAAATAAAGAAACACGTGTTTAACCATTTCCCCAAAATCCACTTAATGGGGTTTAAAAGACGGAGGGCTGATTTATGAGGACACCTATATCTCTAAAACCGACGATGTTACAGACGTTAACATTTTGATTCTCCTTGAAAAATAAAGAAATACGTGTTTTAGCATTTCCCCAAAATCCACTTAAGGGGGGTCAAAAGAAGGGGGTTGATTTATGAGGATACCTACAGTATATCTCAAAAACTGACAATGTTACAGATGTGACAATTGGTGTTTAGATTCTCCTTGAAAAATAAAAAAAAAAACACGTGTTTTACCATTTCCCCAAAATCCACTTAATGAGAGTCAAAAGAGGGGGACAATTTATGAGGATACCTACATCTCAAAAACCGACGATGTTACAGACATGAAAATTGGTATTTAGATTCTCCTTGAAAAATAAAGAAACGTGTTTTATCATTTCCCCAAAATCCACTTAAGGGGGGGGGGGGGTCAAAGGTGGGCTTTTTATGAGAATACATATATCTCAAAAACCGACAATGTTACAGACGTGAAAATGGGCATTTACATTCTCCTTTAACAATAAAGAAACACGTGTTTTAACATTTTCCAAACATCCACTTAAGGTGGGTCAAAAAGGGGGGGTAATTTATAAGGATACCTATATCTCAAAAACCAAAGATGTTACAGACATGGAAATTAGCATTTAGATTACGAGAAACACAGAGAAATAACGAAAACTCAAGAAGTTAATGTCAGCGAGTGTGCAACCCGAACTGCACACACGTGAGGGCACATGTCATTGAGAGTGGTCCGGTTTCTCGCTATTTTTTACAAATCACAAAATCCACACGAGTGAAGCCGCTGGCAACAGCTAGTATATATATATATATATATATATATATACTGTATATGTGAATATATATATATATATATATATATATACACACACACACACACACATACAAATACATCTTGTATAAGTATTTTTCTCTATGTTAAAGCCCTTTGCCTGCCTTTTTTTAACACCTAAGGCCTCATATATTTGATATGATCAATATGTTTTTTAATAATTGTTATTAGATAGTGTTATTAAATGTATTTTTATATGTTTTGTGACACTTTTTATTTGAGTTTAACAGTTAACTAGTGGTCTAAGGTTGCGCTATCCCAATGTGCCTTAAATTCAATTGCACTCAAGTGATTGCACTTACATCCAGTGCTGCGATAAACAGCCGCGTTAAATCTGATATTGCTTCCGCACAACTGTCAGCACACCACATATAATCTGGCCTCAAGGCTGTTTATCTTGTTTCCTTTGTTGAGGCCAATGAGGAGCATAAGTAAACAAATCAACCAATCACAATGTAGCATATAAGGCTATGTTAAAGGGACATGAAACACATTTTTCTTTCATGTAATTGGCAAGAGTCCATGAGCTAGTGACGTATGGGATATACAATCCCACCAGGAGGGGCAAAATTTCCTAAACCTCAAAATGCCTACAAATACACCCCTCACAACACCCACAATTCAGTTTTACAAACTTTGCTTCCTATGGAGGTGGTGAAGTAAGTTTGTGCTAAGATTTCTACTTTGATATGCGCTTCTCAGCATTTTGAAGCCCGATTCCTCTCAGAGTACAGCGAATGTCAGAGGGATGTGAAGGGAGTATCACCTATTGAATGCAATGGTTTTCCTCACAGGAGATCTATTTCATAGGTTCTCTGTTATCGGTTGTAGAGATTCATCTCCTACCTCCCTTTTCAGATCGACGATATACTCTCATATACCATTACCTCTACTGATAACTGTTTCAGTACTGGTTTGGCTATCTGCTATATGTGGATGGGTGTCTTTCGGTAAGTATGTTTTTTATTTCTTAAGACACCTCAGCTATGGTTTGGCACTTTATGCATTTATATAAAGTTCTAAATATATGTATTTTACTTATATTTGCCATGAGTCAGGTTCATGTATTTCTTTGTGCAGACTGTCAGTTTCATATTTAGGGAAAATAAACATATTAAGAAATATTTTTTTCTTACCTGGGGTTTAGTCTTATTTTCAAATTGACTACATTTTTTCTTGCAAATTGCGGGCAGTACTAGGCCCGCAGGTGAGCCAAATGCTAGACTTTATTGCGTCATTCTTGGCGCGAGAATTTTTTGGCGTGAAAAGTATGTCCGTTGTGTCATTAGTGACGCAAGTGTGTCATTTCCGGATATTGTTGGAGGCAAAAAATTTTCAGTTACGTTGTGCGTCATACTTCGCGCCAAATTTTTCATTAATTTTATACCCCATTGTTGTTTGCCTCTTGCCTTTTCTATGTCAGAGGGATATGCTATTTGCATTTTTCCCATTCCTGAAACTGTCATATAAGGAAATTGATAATTTTGCTTTATATGTTGTTTTTTCTTTTACATTTTGCAAGATGTCTCAATCTGATCCTGCCTCAGAAGTATCTGTTGGTACTTTACTGCCTGACATTGGTTCTACCAAAGCTAAGTGCATTTGTTGTAAGATTGTGGAAATTATTTCTCCGAGTGTCATTTGTAATAGTTGTCATGATAAACTTTTACATGCAGATAATGTGTCCATCAGTAATAGTACATTGCCAGTTGTAGTTCCTTCAACTTCTAATGTACATGATATACCTATGAATTTTAAAGAATTTGTTACTGATTCTATTCAGAAGGCTTTGTCTGCATTTCCGCCTTCTAATGAACGTTAAAGGTCTTTTAAAACTTCTCTCTCAGTTGATGAAATTTCAAATGACCGACAACATAATGATTTATCCTCTTCTGATGAGGATCTATCTGATACAGAAGATCCTTCCTCAGATATTGACACTGACAAATCTACTTATTTATTTAAAATGGAGTATATTCGTTCTTTATTAAAAGAAGTGTTAATTACTTTGGATATTGAGGAAACCAGTCCTCTTGACGTTAAGTCTAGTAAACATTTAAATGCTGTTTTTAAACCTCCTGTGGTTACTCCAGAGGTGTTTCCTATTCCTCATGCTATTTCTGATATGATTTCTAAGGAATGGAATAAGCCAGGTACTTCTTTTATTCCTTCTTCAAGGTTTAAAACATTGTATCCTTTACTAGCAATTTCTATAGAGTTTTGGGAAAAGTCCCCAAAGTTGATGGAGCTATTTCTACTCTTGCTAAACGTACCACTATTCCTATGGAAGATAGTACTTCCTTTAAGGATCCTTTAGATAGGAAGCTTGAATCTTATCTAAGGAAAGCCTATTTATATTCAGGTCATCTTCTCAGACCTGCAATTTCTTTGGCTGATGTTGCGGCTGCATCAACTTTTTGGTTGGAAAATTTAGCGCAACAAGAATTGACACATCTAGCATTATTCGCTTACTGCAACATGCTAATCATTTTATTTGTGATGCCATTTTTGATATTATCAAAATTGATGTTAGATCCATGTCTTTAGCTATTTTAGCTAGAAGAGCTTTGTGGCTTAAATCTTGGAATGCTGATATGACATCTAAGTCTAGATTACTATCTCTCTCTTTCCAAGGTAATAATTTATTTGGTTCTCAGTTGGTTTCTATTATTTCAACTGTTACTGGGGGAAAGGGAGTTTTTCTGCCTCAGGATAAAAAAACCTAAGGGCAAATCTAAGGCTTCTATCCGTTCTTGTTCCTTTCATCAAAATAAGGAACAAAAGTCTAATCCTTCCCCCAAGGAATCTGTTTCCAATTGGAAGCCTTCCTCAAATTGGAATAAATACAAGCCATTTAAGAAACCAAAGTCAGCCCCTAAGTCCGCATGAAGGTGCGGCCCTCATTCCAGCTCAGCTGGTAGGGGGCAGATTAAGGTTTTTCAAGGATATTTGGATAAATTCTGTACAAAATCAATGGATTCAGAGCATTGTCTCTCAAGGGTATCGAATAGGATTCAGAGTAAGACCTCCTGTGAGAAGATTTTTTCTCTCACACATCCCAGCAAATCCAGTAAAAGCTCAGGCTTTCCTGAAGTGTGTTTCAGACCTGGAGTTTTCAGGGGTAATCATGCCAGTTCCTTTTCAAGAACAAGGTCTGGGGTTTCATTCAAATCTATTCATTGTTCCAAAGAAGGAAAATTCATTCAGACCAGTTCTGGATCTGAAAATTTTGAATCGTTATGTAAGAGTACCAACTTTCAAGATGGTGACTATAAGGACTATTGTGCCTTATGTTCAGCGAGGACATTATATGTCCACAATAGACTTGCAGGATGCATACCTTCATATTCCGATTCATCCAGAACATTATCAGTTCCTGAGATTCTCTTTTCTATACAAGCATTACCAATTTGTTGCTCTTCCATTTGGCCTAGCAACAGCTCCAAGAATCTTTTCAAAGGTTCTAGGTGCCCTACTCTCTGTAATCAGAGAACAGGGTATTGCAGTGTTTCCTTATTTGGACGATATCTTGGTACTAGCTCAGTCTTTACGTTCTGCAGAATCTCACACGAATCAACTAGTGTTGTTTCTTCGGAAGCATGGTTGGAGGATCAATTTACCAAAAGTTTCTTGATTCCTCAGACAAGGGTTACCTTTTTAGGTTTCCAGATAGATTCAGTGTCCATGACTCTGTCTCTAACAGACAAGAGATGTTTGAAATTGGTTGCAGCTTGTCGGCACCTTCAGTCTCTGTCATTCCCTTCAGTGGCTATGTGCATGGAAGTTTTAGGCCTCATGACTGCAGAATCGGACGGGATTCCTTTTGCTCGTTTTGACATGAGACCTCTCCAGCTTTGTATGCTGAATCAATGGTGCAGGGATTATTCAAAGATATCACAATTAATATCCTTAAATCCCAATGTTCGACACTCTCTGACGTGGTGGTTAAATCACCAGCGTTTAGTTCAAGGGGCTTCTTTTGTTCAGCCAACCTGGACTGTGATAACTACAGATGCAAGTCTTTCAGGTTGGGGAGCTGTTTGGGGATCTCTGACAGCACAAGGGGTTTGGAAATCTCAAGATGCGAGATTACCAATTGATATTTTAGAACTCTGTGCAATTCTCAGAGCTCTTCAGTTTTGGCCTCTCTTAAAGAGAGAACCATTCATTTGCTTTCAGACAGACAATATCACAACTGTGGCATATGTCAATCATCAGGGTGGGACTCACAGTTCCCAAGCCATGAAAGAAGTATCTCGGATACTTGCTTGGGCAGAATCCAGCTCCTGTCTAATCTCTGCGGTGCATATCCCAGGTGTAGACAATTGGGAGGCGGATTATCTCAGCCGTCAGACTTTACATCCGGGGTGTGGTCTCTCCATCCAGATGTGTTTTCTCAGATTGTTCAGATGTGGGGTCTTCCAGAGATAGATCTAATGGCATCTCATCTAAACAAGAAACTTCCCAGATACCTGTCCAGGTCCAGGGATGTTCAGGCAGAAGCAGTGGATGCGCTGACACTTCCATGGTGTTATCAACCTGCTTACATCTTTCCGCCTCTAGTTCTTCTTCCAAGAGTGATCTCCAAAATCATCATGGAACAATCGTTTGTGTTGCTGGTGGCTCCAGCATGGCCACAGAGGTTTTGGTATGCAGATCTTGTTCGGATGTCCAGTTGCCAAACTTGGCCACTTCCTTTAAGGCCGGACTTACTGTCTCAAGGTCCATTTTTCCATCAGGATCTCAAATCATTAAATTTGAAGGTATGGAAATTGAACACTTAGTGCTAAGTCATAGAGGTTTCTCTTGCTCAGTGATTAATACTATGTTACAAGCCTGTAAATCTGTCTCTAGAAAGATATATTATTGAGTTTGGAAGACTTACATAACATGGTGTTCTTCTCATAAATTCTTTTGGCATTTTTTTAGAATTCCTAGAATTTTACAGTTTCTTCAGGATGGTTTGGAGAAAGGTTTGTCTGCAAGTTCCTTGAAGGGACAAATATCTGCTCTTTCTGTTTTATTTCACAGAAAGATTGCTAAACTTCCTGATATTCACTGTTTTGTTCAGGCTTTAGTTCATATTAAGCCTGTCATTAGATCAATTTCTCCTCCTTGGAGTCTTAATTTGGTTTTGAAGGCGTTACAGGCTCTTCCTTTTGAGCCTATGCATTCTTTGGATATTAAACTACTTTCTTGGAAATTATTGTTCCTTTTGGCTATCTCTTCTGCTAGAAGAGTTTCTGAGCTATCTGCTCTTTCTTGTGAATTTCCTTTTCTGATTTTTTATCTGGATAAGGCGGTTATGTGGACTTCATTTTAATTTTTACCTAAGGTTGTGAATTCTAACAACATTAGTAGAGAAATTGTTGTCCCTTCCATGTGTCCTAATCCTAAGAATTCTTTGGAAAGATCCTTACATTCTTTGGATGTGGTAAGAGCTTTGAAATATTATGTTGAAGCTACTAAAGATTTCAGGAAGACTTCTAGTCTATTTGCTTTATTTTCTGGTCCTAGGAAAGGTCAGAAGGCTTCTGCTATTTCCTTGGCTTCTTGGTTAAAGCTTTTGATTCATCAAGCTTATTTGGAGTCGGGTAAGACCCCACCTCAGAGAATTACAGCTCATTCTACTAGATCAGTCTCCACTTCGTGGGCTTTTAAGAATGAAGCTTCAGTTGATCAGATTTGCAAGGCAGCAACTTGGTCCTCTTTGCATACATTTACTAAATTCTACCGTTTTGATGTATTTGCTTCTTCAGAAGAAGTTCTTCAGGCAGCTGTTTCAGTTTGATTCTTCTGCTGATGTTTTAAGTTTTTCTTGTCATTAAAAGAATAAACTTATAATTTGGGTTGTGGATTATTTTTTCAGCGGAAAATGGCTGTTTTTTATTTTATCCCTCCCTCTCTAGTGACTCTTGCGTGGAGTTCCACATCTTGGGTATTGATATCCCTTAAGTCACTAGCTCATGGACTCTTGCCAATTACATGAAAGAAAACATAATTTATGTAAGAATTTACATGATAAATTTATTTCTTTCATATTGGCAAGAGTCCATGAGGCCCACCCTTTTTATGTTGGTTATGATTTTTTGTATAAAGCACAATTATTTCCAAATTCCTTTGTTGATGCTTTCTACTCCTTTCTTTATCACCCCACTACTTGGCTATTCGTTAAAGTGAATTGTTGGTGTGGTGAGGGGTGTATTTGTAGACATTTTGAGGCTTGGGAAACTTTGCCCCTCCTGGTGGGATTGTATATCCCATACGTCACTAGCTCATGGACTCTTGCCAATATAAAAGAAATGAATTTATCAGGTAAATTCTTACATAAATTATGTTTTTTCTTTCAAGATTCAGATAGAGCAGGTGATTTTAAACAACGTTCCAATTTACTACTATTATCTAATTTAATTTTTATTGCTTGGTATACTTTGTTGTATAGGATATCTAGGTAGACTCAAGAACTGCTGATTGGTGGCTGCACATATATCAAAAGAAACAGTTCTTAGACTAGCGCAAAATGACTTATAAACACACAAAAATATTCAAGAGGAAGTACTCCCAAAGCTACAAATACAAAACACAATGTTTAGACATTTTTGCGCAAACCAATGCTGAAGTTAATAAGTAGAAAAAGGGGGGAAGCAATAAAGAATATTTTCTCACATAAACAAAAACAATTTCTAGAAAATATTAATTAGGGAATATATGTTCTTTTCACACACACAAAATGCTCCAAAATTGGGCATCAGTTATACATTAATAAAGGCCAAAAGCTGGTAGTTTCAAAATTCAAAGAATGTAGCTTTAATAATTGCATAAAATTACTCAATATAGCTAGAATTTAATCGTTTTACTAATTTGACCAAATATAAGATAAACAAAAACAAACACAATGAATCAGCGAATACACTTTAAAAATCAAATACACTTTAAAAACAAGTACAATAAAATAGCAACACTTTAACTGTAACTGTAAAAAACAAAAACAAAAAGTAAAAATAGATTCCCAAGGAGTGTTCCTTACCCTTATTTAGCGTAGGTGTTAATAACTTGTGAAAGCCGCAAGTCGTCTAAATGAAAAGACAAAATCGGCTGCTTAGATGTATATCAGTATTTTTCATAACAAGATATATCCGTACTTACACATAAGTAAGCAGATGTCTGCACTGTCTCCCTGGCTCGCCTGCTTCCAGATACTCCTTATGGAAACCTCCTGCACCTATGGACACAGACGCCTTCCAGGAAATCTGCTTAGCCGTTAGAATCGAGCCCAGAGGAGATGAATAAGCGCCAAAAGGAAATTGCAGCACCTGAATGGATAATGAGACTACAAAGAGTCCTTGAATTCAAAAGTCAAGTGATGCAAACAAACACCTGTAGTAACACTGAGCAACGCGTTTCAATTCTTTGTCAAGCTCAGTCAGCACTTCTACTTGGCTTCTTATACCCCACTCCTTAAAGGGGTAGCCATTATTTAGTTCATATTCCATTCGATACTGATTTGTTCATGCAAGATTATACTAAATTCAATTTATATGCACAAATAACAGTTGAGGCAAATTAATGGTTCAAACAAAAATTGTTTTAAAATTAAAACTATAAACAATATACATTGAGCACATTACAAGAAACCTCATACAAAATAAAAAATTATTTCATCTTCCTGTTATCAAAAAGTAATTCTATTAAATAATTTAATTCAATAAATTAATAATTCAAGCCCTAAATTAAATTTAAAATCAAAATTACAAATTTACAAATAAGAGTACATTACAATGTGTAATGTGCTCTTATTTGTAATCAGGAAGATGAAAGAATTTTTTTATTTTGTATGAGGTTTCTTGTAGTGTGCTCAATTTATATTGTTTATAATTTTAATTTGTAATCAATTTTTGTGCGCTTATTCATCTCTTCTGGGCTCGATTCTAACGGCTAAGCAGATTTCCTGGAAGGCGTCTGTGTCCATAGGTGCAGGAGGTTTCCATAAGGAGTATCTGGAAGCAGGAGAGCCGGGGAGACAACGCAGACATCTGCTTACTTATGTGTAAGTACGGATATATCTTGTTATGAAAAAGTTACCACCTACGCTAAATAAGGATAAGGAACACTCCTTGGGAATCTATTTTTAATTTTTGTTTTTGTTTTTTTTTATACAGTGTTGCTATTTTATTGTACTTGTTTTTAAAGTGTATTTGATTTTTAAAGTGTATTCGCTGATTCATTGTGTTTGTTTTTTTTATCTTATATTTGGTCAAATTAGTAAAACGATTAAATTCTAACTATATTGAGTAATTTTATGCAATTATTAAAGCTACATTCTTTGAATTTTGACACTACCAGTTTTTTGCCTTTATTAATGTATAACTGATGCCCAATTTTGGAGCATTTTGTGTGTGTGAAAAGAACATATATTCCCTAATTAATACTTTCTAGAAATTGTTTTTGTTTATGTGAGAACATTTTCTTTATTGCTTCCCCCCCTTTTTCTACTTATTAACTTCAGCATTGGTAAACAATATGAAAATATCCCAGCGCCTACTAGAACCTTATCAGCCTAGGGGGGTGATACCTAGTTATCACCTGGAGAAATAGTAAATATGAAGGTAAATCCCAGGCGCCAATAAATGGCTAAGGTTTAAAGTGTTAAAAATGTTTAATACAGCTCATCATGTAATGTTAAAAATGTAGTTGAAATACAAGGCTAAAAAGCATGGATCCACGCTATACAATAAAAGATATTAATAGTCGAAAATAACAGTATACAATAAAATATAAACAGTAGTGCTACACAGTGACTTGGGGTAATACTCCAAGTGAGCTAAAACTGGGGTGATTACATCAAAGGTTGCAATATAAACAGTGAAAAAATCTTTCAAAAGATAAAAAAAATTTCAAAAAATCAAGTATCAAAATGTCCAAAGTGAAAAAATGTGTCCTTAAAAAGTCAGTGCAAGAGGTAGTCAGTATGCGAGAAAATTTCCAAAATTTTCAAAAATTTATACCTTGATCCAAAATAAATCCAATGTGATACTCCTCTTTGGTGTGCTTCCAAAAGAAAGGGATAGAAAAAATGTAGAATGTTAGTGTAGATGTGGCCAGCCTGGAGTGGCTGGGGTGGTGAAGGTAAGAGCACACTGAATGACACAGTGCAGACAATTCCAAAAATAAAATAAAAATATTAAAAAATCAGGGGGAAAAAAATATGTATAAAACCTGTGGAAAGAAAGATAAAAACAATGTGTAGAATAATCACAATATATTCCTCAAATGAAATAAGGCTTACCAGTGTTGTCTACGCGTTTCGGCCTTCTCTGGGCCTTTATCAAGACTGGTGTGTGTTGCTTACTGATGGCCTTATATAGGGGATGTGTAATTGTGACCGGAAGTGCTTTGGTTTAGCTACTTCCGGTTTGACGATTTCTGTATTTCTCACCAAATTAGTCAAATATGTTATTCCTTAACTTGGTGGTACATAAAAAGTTGCTGCTGTATTCTATTATTAGTATTATGAAGGGTCCTTGTTTACAATTTAATTATGTGTTTGTAAGTACGCTATATTTGTTTGTGACGTCACTTCCGGTTGGGTACTTCCGGTTTGACGATTTTCATTTTTATCCTAAGTAGTAGAACTAGATCAGATAGGTTATTTTTTATCATACCTAATATATTAGAGGTTGATGTTTTGTGTTGTTGGTATTTCAAAGGTCTTTATTTATACTTTTTCTTATGTGTGTAAATACGCCATGTTTGTTTATGACGTTACTTCCGGTTTAACTATATCCGGTTTGACGTTATTTGTATTGGTCACAAGATGTAAATAAGTAAATAAGTCTACTAGCCTTTTTATTATTATAGCAGTTAATAGATAGATAAATGATCTATCTATTTTTATTATGGCAGTTTGATCGATAGATGTGATCTGTCGTTTGTGTATGAATCCTCCTTATTATCTATGGCGTCACTTCCTATTGTCAATATAAGTCTGTTTGTTTAATAAAAATATGACATCAATAAATTCCAGTGTACTTAATGAGTATTTCTTTCGAATCATTTATGCGCTAAATTTATCCCTAGGGAGTTGGCGATGAGCCTTTAATGATCAGTGTATTTTATAACTGTGTTCAAGTTATGTGCTGATCTGGGGACTACTATATAACTGGATTGGGTAATATCTCCATAGAGGGTTGGAGCGAAAGGGTAAAAGGTTAAACACCAAATAGTTCAGATCTTTAGGGTAGTTTCAGTCTTGTATATTATGTGTAATCCCTCATAAGGTAGAATGTTATTTGAATTAGTTAGGTACAAAAATTAAAAAATAAATTAAAATAGAAATTGACCATATATATATAAACTAAAATAAACTAAAATAAACTAAACTGGGCTTTTATGCTTGTCGTGTATTTTAATTATGTTTTAAATATAGTGAATCATCATTTCGGGGGTGTGGACTTGGGGAAAAACTTTGTTTATTGGATCTCAGAGATATGATAGGTTAACGAAATTTTTAATACCAGTGTACTGGATGGAATATGTTGGATTGAATGTTAGTCAGATATGAAAATGTTCCAATCTTTTGAGAATTTGTGCTGTTTCTAGCTATTTTCATAGACTGAAGTATAGACTTGTATGCGATGCTGGTTGAAATATCAACGTGATCAAATTGGCTGAGCTTGCAGGGAAAGCGGATTTTGTTAGCGTATCTTTGTATTTACACAAAATATTGCTAATTGTTTTCAGGGACTGTGGGAGGAATGAAATAATAATAGGAGGCCTGGTATCCAGTGTATGGCTCGGTTTCCTATAGTTGGTTGAGGGATTTGATTGCATCAAATTGCGTTAACTTGAATTTTGAAACTTTATATAGAAGATTGTTGTTTTTCTTCTTAATATAAATTGATTCCATATGGAGACCAGTGCCTTGGAGAAGGAGATCGAAGGGTAAGGATTATAGTGAGGTTGGAATTTTTAGTAGATAGTTTCTGATAAAAGCTTCTGTGCTTTTAGAGCAACAGAGTTTATCTCCTTCATTATGGGGAGAGGAACCTTGGTGGTGGACATTCAGACTTAGGGAAAAATAGTGGAGAGTCAGCCTTAGGGGAAAGTACCCCGAGGGGATAGGATTCTTTTGTGGGTGTAGAGATGTTATATCATATTAAATAAATGAGAGAGGTCTTCTTTATTGTTTAACCCCTTAGGGTACAGACAGTCCAGGTTAAAGATCCACTTTGACTCGGCGGTTAGTAATTTTTTTGTGTAATTGCCGCCTCTCCAATCTTTTCGTACCTTCTGTATGCCCATATATGTCAAGTCCTTTATATTTCCCTTGTGTTTGCTTGTAAAGTGTCTATATAAAGCGGTATCTGTGTTTAGTTTTTCGATAAGTCGTAGATGTTCACGTATCCTTTCTCTCAAGGACCTCGAGGTTTGGCCCACGTATTGTAGACCACATGAACATTGCAGTATGTAAATCACTCCGCTGTCCTGACATCTGATCAGTTCATGTATTTTATATCTTTGTTTTGTGTTAAAACTGTAAAATGTGTTGGATTTACTACCGTTTTTGCAGGCTTTACAAGATCCACAAGGGAAGAAGCCTTTCACTTCTTTTCCGAATGTGTCTTTGATACCCAGATTCTTCTTTTTTTCTATACTGGGAGCTAGTCTATTCTGTAAGTTCCTGGTTTTCCTGTATACAAATTTGGGTCTTTCTGGAATTTTGTCACCAATCAGGTCATCTTCTTTTAAAATTGACCAGTGTTTTTGAAATATTTTTTCGATGATGCTCTTATTCTCGCTGTATTCTGTAATCATTAATACATTGAGGGAGTCATCTTCTGTCCGTGGTGTTTTTTCTTTATATTTCAAAAGTTCATTTCTATCGATGTTGTTTACTTCTTCGCTTTTCTGTTCCAATAGACTCTCCTTGTAACCTCTCTCCAGGAACTTTGTTTTGATGATTTTGGCTTGTTCATTCCATTTTTCTTCTGTCGAGCAGTTCTTCTTAATCCTTACCAGTTGTCCTTTTGGTATGTTCTCCTTCCAATTTCTATGGTGACAGCTCATGTTGTGGATGTATGTGTTACTGTCTACTGTTTTGAAGTGAGTGGAGGTTTCAATCTTACCGTCTATGACCTCTATTTTTAGATCCAGGAAGATGAGTTCAGTTTTACTCCATGAATGAGTGAATTTCAGACTGTTGGTGCTTCTGTTCATGACTTCAATGGTGTAGTTCAGGTCCTCCTGGGTCCCTTTCCAGATGATAATGATGTCATCTATATAGCGGCGATAGAGGACCAGGTCCGCGCTTGCCGGGCATGAGTCCCAGAAGATGTTTTCCCATTTTCCCATGAATAGGTTTGCATAACTGGGCGCGAACCTGGTCCCCATCGCCGTACCGCAAATCTGTTGGTAGAAGTTTCCATCATCATGGAAGTAATTGTGGGTCAAGATGTATTTGATTCCATCCAAAATGAAGTCTTTCTGAGCCTCAGGTATTTCCAGATCTTTATCAAGGAAGAATTTTACTGCTTCTAGTCCTTCCTCATGGGGGATGCATGTAATCACCCCAGTTTTAGCTCACTTGGAGTATTACCCCAAGTCACTGTGTAGCACTACTGTTTATATTTTATTGTATACTGTTATTTTCGACTATTAATATCTTTTATTGTATAGCGTGGATCCATGCTTTTTAGCCTTGTATTTCAACTACATTTTTAACATTACATGATGAGCTGTATTAAACATTTTTAACACTTTAAACCTTAGCCATTTATTGGCGCCTGGGATTTACCTTCATATTAACTTCAGCATTGGTTTGCGCAAAAATTTCTAAACGTGTTTTGTATAGGCTGCACATATATGCTTTGTGTTATAGGCTTGCTTGCCTGCTGTGTTCAGCTAGCTCCCAGTAGTGCATTGCTGCTTCTTCAACAAAGGATACCAAGAGAATTAAGCAAATTAGATGATAGAAGTAAATAAAAACATTATTTAAAATTGTATTATCTATATAAATCATGAAATAAAAATTGTGTTTCATGTCCCTAAATTACGAGAAATGAGTACAAAATAAATAATGATATTGCAGTGCAAACATTTTAATTCTGCATAATTAAACATTGTGTGGAAAATTACATTTTAATTTTACGGTTCCTTTTATATGGCTCCTGAAAATAAAAAATGAAAATAAAATAACACTAGAACATCTCTGTAGCTAAGAAAAATATTTTTTTAGCAGCCATATTAATGAAATGATGTGTCACTAATATTTAGTAGGGATATTCTAGTTATGTATGCTAAACTCCTGTGTACAATAAATAGGGTTGCCAGGTGTCCAGTATTAAACTGAACAGTATAGTATTTCAGCAAGCAATCAAGTAAAAATTATTAAAAAAAATCCTGGACTCTCCAATGTCCATTTAAAAAAAATAATAATAATCTGGGTAGCAAAACAATTATGTCTTTTATAACTTCTACGTATGCTACAGGCAGTCGCAAATCACCACTCCATTGTCGATTATATACGAGTGGGTCCTAATTGTGTGACTACACCTATCACCTATATCCAGCCACCTGCAGGTCATCTAGTATTTTTGGGGTCTGTTAGCAACCCTATGTATAGCACTACTTTATAAAATCCAAGAATCTGCAGTGAAAACACTTAAGTACTTACAGAGAACTTAAACAAAAATAAGTGTTGTGCTCCTTTGAGTAAGTCTTGTGAGTGCATGCTCATAGTGTATGCTTTTTTTCTGTGCCTCACACCCATTTTTGCTGACACTTAGAGTCACAGTTTTAATATAGACTTCCAACCAAAACAAGATAAACTCAGTGGACTGCTAGGCTGCCTATGCTGTGATGTCAGCCATGCAAGTAGACAGAGAGCAAACTATAATAATCCATGGATGAACTTCATGGCGAGAGGGCAGGGGATACTGTTTATCTGCTGCCCTCATGTATCCTTGTGCATTACTGCTCCCTGCTTTTTTGCACAACCAATCATGTTAATCAACCTGAAAGAACATGTTTGGGGTGATTTATCTCCGCTCCCTCTTATAACCGTTACTTCTTACAATCCAGTAAGCAGGCTCACATCATTTTATATAACTACCCATCAACATTTGCTAATTCCTTAAAGGGATATGAAACCCCCCAAAAATATTTGTGATTCAAACAGAGCATACAATTGTTAATTTTTGTACTTACTTCTATTATCTGATTTGCTTTGTTTCCATGTGTCTTTTCCTGGCACTGGGGAAGTGCAAACTAAATCTCACTGTAGTATTGAAAAAGACTAACTAAAACCCGAGAATGCAGTAGAATAATAGCAGGGTTTATTGTAAACATACTGCAAAAACAAACACTAAGCAGTGATTACAGTAAGTAAAACAAGCCAAACTAAACTATAAATGCATTACTTATCTTTGGGTTTTGGATAAGACATTAATAGCATGCAACAGCACTGAACACAGGCAGCTATTTCCACAGTTGAAGTATAAGACTTTTTTCTAAGCTGTTACCCAAAAGACTCTCCTTCCCAACTTAGTAATTATAATAATTAAACTTACCGTGTAGAAGGCGTGTCTAACTTTATGTCAATTACATTTCATTTAGCAAGTGTTTTGGCAAAATAAGAGTGTTCTCATAACAAGCAAATATTCTCATGTTAGCCTAGCAGTATCTGTCTCTGAGAATGTTACCTCCCCTCTTTCTAGATAAAAGCATCTGCTATGAGAACAGAAAGGCAGCGTAAAATACAAGTCTAACTTATTTCTTAAAGGCAATACTCTTAAAGGCAAATATGTGTTAAAGGCATATGATATACAGTACATATACTGTTAATGTATTCATACTGTATTTATATATTCTTATAGCAAAGCTTTAATATAAACTGCTAATACATTAACTGTTTTATTCATTTTTTGTGCATGCAATCATGAGAAGTTTCCAATCCCTTACACCATGATATTCTTTGTTGAAGAGATACCTAGGTATGTGTCTGGATCACTGTATGGCAGGAAATAGTGCTGTCATCTAGTACTCTTGTAAATGGATAACATGCTTTCAAAACTGCTGCGATATAGTGGTCCAGACGGGCAACCCCTGAGCTTACCTCCCTGCTTTTCAACAAAAGATACCAAGACAATAAAGATAATTTAACAATAGAAATAAATAAAAAATGTGTTTGCTCTATCTGAATGACAAAATAAATATTTTGGGTTTTCATATGCCCCTTACTCTCGTAAAATGACTGCACGTTATTTCTTATAGTCGATATAGAATGTAAAGATCCACAATTATAAAAATATGTTTTGATCAACATTTCTTTGCAAGATTTCTATAAGATCTTTTTTTATTATGGAAGTGGTGGCAATGCCATTTACACTTACTAATAAATTGACTTATAAGCTAAAGTATATACTGATGCCTATTTTTTGTCTTGCAGGCTGGTTTTAACAGTGGTGATAAGACCCATTACTTTAACATTCCTGGCTCCAGAACATCTGATGTTATTAATATTGGAAAAACAACCAATGTGAACACTCCAGGGCGTTGGGTTTTCCAGGTTGATCAGTTTAAGGCTCCTGGGGGTTGTGTATATGAAGGTATGGTCATGCTGCATATGCATTTGCTGGGAGAATTCTGAACAGTTTTCTTTCTTTGCATAGATTCCTACTATTTGTATTACTATGTCCTAGATTTGAAATACCTTGTCTATTTTTAAAATACATTTAGTGGAAGGTGATTGGTGAATGGAAAACATACAGGCCAAAGCTCACAAATCTATTAATTAGAAAATGTTATTGGCTGATTCTACCCAGGCTTTATTTGTAGTATTAGTATTTCCATCAATAATATGTTGATTGGCTAATCCTACCAGGCTTTATTTGTAGTATTAGTATTTTAGTCAACAATAATATGTTGATTGGATAATTCTACCAGGCTTTATTTGTAGTATTAGTATTTCAGTCAATAATAAGTTGGAGTAAAGATGTGAATCAGTGGCCCAAAGTAATTAAACCCATTTGTAAAACTAATATCTAGCTAAAAAAACAACTCCCTGCATTATCCTTACTCAAGAATTGCAAAAATCAAATAGATCTGTACCTGCCCCTTGTAACATCTGTGAGCGACTCTCTATTATAATTAAGATAGCAGAGTCTATCTAGTAAATGTTCATCTCTTGGTGCAGAGAACAAGCTCCATAGTGAAGGATATCAGCATCTTCAAAATGTCTGCAACAAATGTATAGAACAATCCATTAAAAAGAGCTCCTCACCTGGCTAACACCCCATTATAGTATATGCATAAAAACAAAAGAAAGAATGGAAAGAAAAAGTAATAGAAAAAGAAAAGAAAAAAAAACACTGAGACAACTTCATTAGCTTTCCAATAGAAATACATAACCATGAGATAAAATACTTCACAAAGGCATAACAGACTTTTTGAATTCCTCATGTTTGGAATTAGAGTTGGTAAAAAAAATCCTGATCACTCCCCCAAAGAGCCCAAGAACACCAATGGTCAGACCCTTGTTCATGTTTGTGAAGTGTCTGAGGCGCCTTCCATTTTATCCAGTGAGGCATAACAAAACTGACAAATATATCAGATTCCCATTAACTATGTTTTTCTGCTTTGCAATATTAATGACAGGAAGAATGGCCACTAATTAATCCGTGGAGAATATATGTGAAGTGATGCTCAACACAATTCCATTTTCACAGAGAGGCCCCTCAACAACCATCTTTGAATCTAAGCCATTATCTAGCTGAATTTGGTATCCCTAAGTATTCCTCCTCACTTTATTTAGCAGTAGTTGTTTCTGAAGTGCTGGATTCATCTTTCCCCATATACCCATATACACTCACCGGCCACTTTATTAGGTACACTTGTTCAATTGCTTGGTAACACAAATTGCTAATCAGCCATATGGCAGCAACTTAATGCATTTAGTCATCTCAATCTGGTGAAGACGACTTGCTGAAGTACAAACCCAGCATCAGAATGGGAAAGAAAGGGGATTTAAGTGACTTTAAACATGGCATGGTTGTTGGTGCCAGAAGGGCTGTCTGAGTATTTAAAAAACTGCTGATCTACTGAGATTTTCACGCACAACCATCTCTAGGGTTTACAGAGAATGGTCCGAAAAAGGGAAAATATCCAGTGAGTGGCAGTTGTATGGACGGTAATGCCTTGTTGATGTCAGAGGTCAGAGGAAAATGGGCAGACTGGTTCGAGATGATAGAAAGGTAACAGTAACTCAAATAATCACTTGTTACAACCAAGGTATGCAGAATACCATCTCTGAATGCACAACACATCAAACTTTGAATCAGATAAGCTACAGCAGCAGAAGACCACACCAGGTGCCACTCCTGTCAGCTAAGAACAGAAAACTGAGGCTGCAATTCGCACAGGCTCACCAAAATTGGACAATGGAAGATTGAAAACATGTTGCCTGGTCTAATCAGTCTCTATTTCAGCTGTGACATTCAGATGTTAGGGTCACAATTTGGAGTAAACAACATGAAAACATAGATCCATCCTGCCTTGTATCAACGGTTCAGGCTGGTGGTGGTGGTGTAATGGTGTGGGGGATATTTTCTTGGCACAATTTGGGCCCCTTAGTACCAATTGAGCATCATTTAAACACCATGGCCTACCTGAGTATTGTTGCTAACCATGTCCATCCCTTTATGACTACAGTGTACCCATCTTCTGATGGCCACTTCCAGCAGGATAATGCACCACATCACAAAGCTCAAATCATCTCAAACTGGTTTCTTGAACATGATAATGCATTCACTGCAATCCAATGGCCTTCACAGTCACCATATCTCAATCCAATAGAGCACCTTTGGGTTGTGGTGGAGTGGGAGATTTGCATCATGGATGTGCAGCCGACAAACCTGCAGCAACTGCGTGATGCTATCATGTCAATATGGACCAAAATGTCTGAGGAATGTTTCCAACACCTTGTTGAATCTATGCCATGAAGAATTAAGGCCGTTCTGAAGGCAAAAGGGGTCCAACCCGGTACTAGTAAAGTGTACCTAATAAAGTGGCTGGTGAGTGTATATATATATATATATATATATATATATATATACACAGTATACAGTATATACATCTGAGTGGTCTAAACAGATGATTTCAGAAATAATTTTATAATGTGGATAATTCTAATGATCTATAAAGAAATAGTTAATTCTATTTTTGAAATATTAAAGGGCCACTAAACCCAAAGTCTTTCTTTCATGATTCAGATAGAACATACAAATTTAAACCACATTACAATTTACTTCTATTATTTATTTTTTAGATATCCTTATTTGAAGAAAAAGCAATGCACATGGGTGAGCCAATCACATGAGGCTTCTATGTGCAGCAACCAATCAGCAGCTACTGAGCATATCTAGATATGCTTTTCAGCAAAGAATATCAAGAGAATAAAACAAATTAGATAATAGAAGTAAATTAGAAAGATGTTTAAAAATGCATTCTATTTCTAAATCATGAAAGAAAAAATGTGGGTGTCATGTCCCTTTAAGTAAGAATAGCCTACATGATGGTTCTTTTGTAGTACAAGGTTATAGTGATAGATTTGATTGTGTCTCTCTACCCTACTCATCTAACTATTTCCATTTGCAACACTAAGAGGCCTATTTAACAAATATCTGTCGGACCTGATCAGATATTGCGGATCAGGTCAGACAGACATCGCTGAATGCGGAGAGCAATACGCTTTCCGTATTCAGCATTGCACCAGCCGCCAGTAGGGGGGTGTCAATCAACCTGATCGTACTCGATCGGGTTGAATTCCGGCGATTCCTGTCTGCCTCATCAGAGCAGGCAGACAGGGTTATGGAGCAGCGGTCTTTGTGACCGCTGCTTCATAACTGCTGTTTCTGGTGAGACTGCAGGCTCGCCAGAAACACGGGCCCCATAGTCCTCATGCACATAACTCAATAGTGGTGCTTACAGATCACATTGGAGAAGACTTGCTCTTCACGTGGGGCACTAGTACAAGCATGTGGCGTGGCAGATAAAAAAATATTTTAATGCAGCCCATTCAAAGATGCTTGATAGTCCTGACCTAGAGATAAACATTGTGTTTGTTAATATTAAAAAAGTAAGTTGCTATTTTCTTAAATATTTTCTCTGCTCCTCCACAGCTAATTTTGTGAGATACAATGAAACCTTTTGGAAAGATGAAACCTGTGAGAAAAAATGTCTGTGCCAAACGGATGGAGAAGTTGTATGTAATGAAGAAATATGCCCAGGGTCTCAAGTGTGTCAGCCTTCAGCCTGGCATTTTACCTGCCAGATCAACTTTGGCACCTGCTTTTGAACCCATATAGTAACTATCCACTAGAGAAGGCACAAATAATATCCTCTGATTCATTTTGCTTATAGAAAATGAATGTTCCTAACATAAAGGTATAATGAATACTAAATATAGTAAACTTGTAAAGACTGCGTGTTTGGTGGTACATCTGCAGTATGCATTTGTTTTTCTATGTGTACTTGTAAACAAAACATAATAAACAACGTATAACTATTCTTTATTATTCTATAACGTTCTCAATGGGGTTTTTATTCCTAAACACACACACAGCAGTGCTATTTGTTACAATATTGCACCCACAATGTTAAGGGCAAAGATGAAATCTATCAGCCCATAACATTGGGTTTTCTAAAATATCACTGTTCACTAGGGATGTGCATTTAGATCTTTCGTGAGGATCTGATTGCGGAAGTAAGCCGCAGCTCGTGCCCTTTGGATCTTTTCGTTGCCGGATTGATTCTTCTAAAAGATCCCCACTCTAAAACCTAGATTTGCAAAGATCTCAGTGTGGGGATCTTTTACTGGAATCAATCCGGCTGCAAAAATATCCGAAGGGCACGAGCCGCTGTTTACTTCCGCAATCACATCCTCACGAAAGATCTGAATGCACATCCCTACTGTTCACTTATCTGCAGAAAGGTGATTGCCAAACTTGTGGTTCAGGTTTAATTCTAGTCTTTGTGCTAGTTAAAGGGACAGTAAACATCTTGTAATTACAAGACATTTCTGTTGTGTTGCTACAGAATAACATCTAGCCAACTATAAACATTTCTAAAACAAATTGACATCTTGTTTTCTCCAGTTTTCAATAACCAAACTCCACCCATCCACTTTCCTTTTTTTGAAGGAGCCAATCCAGGCTTAAGTCTGCAGAGAACAAGGCTAGTCGTGGTCATTATGTTAGTTTTAAAGTACATAGCTTTGGAGTTGTTATTAGATGAAACCAATAGGGACATATATGTGGCAGGGTTAGCAATAAGAAGACTGCAGTGTGAATTTACAGCTCTGAGAATGACAAAATCTACATTTACAGCTATATTACTAGTAAACAGGCAAAATAAATAATGAAATTATATTGCAAGGTTGTTTTACTATACATAACTAACATTCACCTAAATTACGAGTTTTGCGCTAAATAGGGTGCGAAACTAACGCCAAAAAAGTTGCGTTATTTCCCCCTCCATAGCACTGCCATTACGAGTTACTGTAAAGCCTCCTTGTGCGTGCGATATGGTGGCGTTAAGCTCCATACCGCACAAAATCCAAGGGCTGCTTTGATGTGCTTGTGCACGTTTTTCCCTATAGACATCAATAGGGAGAGAGTGTTTGGGAAAACAAATGAAAAAAAACACCTGAAGTGGGTAATGAAAAATCTCTGTAACGCAACCCCATTGATGCCTATGGGAAAAAAATTACATTTAAACCTAACACCCCAACATAAACCCCAAATCTAAACACCCCTAATCTACCGCCTCCGACATTGCCGACACCTAAATAAAGTTATTAACCCCTAATCTGCTGCTCCAGACATCGCTGACACTATAATAAAGTTATTAACCCCTTTTCCGCCTCTCCCCGACATCACTGCCACTACAATAAAGTTATTAACCCCTATTACGCTGCTCCCCGACATCGCCAACACTATAATAAATGTATGAACCCCTAAACCTCCGGCCTTCCACATCTCTGCAACAAAATAAACATATTAACACCTAAACCTCCAGCCTCCCACATCTCCGCCACAAAATAAACCTATTAACACCTAAACCGCCGGCCCCCCACATCGCAAAACACTAAACCCCTAAACCTAACTCCCCTAACTTTAAATTACAATATAACTATATTTAAATCAATAAAAACTTACCTGTGAAATAAAATAAACCTAACATTAAACTATAAATTAACCTAACCTTACTATTCTAATAAAATAAAAAATACTACCAATTAAAAATCTAAATTACAAATTTAAAAAAACTAACACTAAGAACAAAATTAAAAAATCTAAAATTACAAAACATAATAAACACTAAATTATGAAAAATAAAAAACACTAAGCTTACAAAATAATAAACAAAATTATTAAAAATAAAACAATTACACCTAATCTAATAGCCCTATAAAAATAAAAAAGCCCCCACCAAAATAAAAACACCCCCTAGCTTACAATAAACTACCAATAGCCCTTAAAGGGATAGTCTAGGCCAAAATAAACTTTCATGATTCAGATAGAGCATGTAATTTTAAACAATTTTCCAATTTACTTTTATCACCAATTTTGCTTTGTTCTCTTGGTATTCTTAGTTGAAAGCTTAACCTAGGAGGTTCATATGCTAATTTCTTAGACCTTGAAGCCCACCTCTTTCAGATTGCATTTTAACAGTTTTTCACCACTGGTAGGTGTTAGTTCACATAATTCATATAGATAACACTGTGCTCGTGCAAGAGAAGTTATCTGGGAGCAGACACTGATTGGCTAGACTGCAAGTCTGTCAAAAGAACTGAAAAAAGGGGCAGTTTGCAGAGGCTTAGATACAAGATAATCACAGAGGTTAAAAGTGTATTATTATAACTGTGTTGGTTATGCAAAACTGGGAAATGGGTAATAAAGGGATTTTCTATCTTTTAAAACAATAACAATTCTGGTGTAGACTGTCCCTTTAAAAGGGCCTTTTGTAGGGCATTGCCCTAAGTTAAACAGCTCTTTTACCTGTAAAAAAAATACAAAGCCCCCCAACAGTAAAATCCACCACCCAACCAACCCCCCAAAATAAAAAAAAACTAACTCTAAAAAAAAAAAACTAATCTACCCATTGCCCATAAAGGGGTATTTGTATGGGCATTGCCCTTAAAAGGGCATTCAGCTCTTTTTCATTGCCCTTAAAAGGGCATTTAGCTCTTTTTCAAAAGCCCAAACCCTAATCTGAAAAAAAAACCACCCCAAAAAATAAAACAAAACACCCTACACTAACCCCAGAATTTCTACTCACGGTTGCTGAAGACCGGACAACCAGGTGGTAAGAAGTCTTGATCCAGGCGGCGACATCTTCATCCATCCATGGTTGTTGTTCTATCTTCATCCCGGTGGTGCGGTGCGGAGCTTAGCGGCAAAGACATCCAGTGCGGAGCGTCCTCTTCATACGGTCCCCGCTGTACACTGAAGCTTCAATGTGTTGGAAATGCTTTAAATTCTGTTTTATTCTCCTAAGCGCATCATGGGCATGCTGTCTAGTCACAGCTCACCCAATTGTGCTATTAAACTCAATGTAGCTCGCTCCCGCTCTGGTCTGGTAGTGGGAGCGAGCTACATTGAGTTTAATAGCACGATCAGGCCAGCTGTGATTAGACAGCGTGCCGCGATGCGCTTAGGAGAAGAAAACAGACCCGCTCAGTAGAGCCAGAAGCGGCGTTCTGTTGTTGTTGTAAAATATCTATCTAACCCTGTGCTTTACAAAGCTGGCGCTAAGCTAATGTTATATAATTCTGCACTATGTGCAGAATTATATAACATCATTTTCTAGGTTTACTGCCCCTTTAAATTACTATTACAACATTTATTTACATATATATTTTTTCAATATTAAACCATTATTTTACATTTAATGTGTATAAATATAAGTGAAATACTTTATTTTAATATATAGTTTATATTATATATGTTTTACTTTACTTCAGGTCACCAAACAAACTACATTTTCCAGCGCTATTATGTGTTGTGCTTGAGCACAACGCTTAAAGAGATACTGAACCCAATTTTTTTTTTTCATGATTCAGATAGAGCATGCAATTTTAAGCAACTTTCTAATTTACTCCTATTATTAACTTTTCTTAGTTCTCTTGGTATCTTTATTTTAAAAATCAGGAATGTAAGCTTACAAGCCGGCCCATCTTTGGTTCAGCACCTGGGTAGCGCTTGCTGATTGGTGGCTAAATGTAGAATGTTGGAAGGTATGACAATAGGAGATGTGGATGTGTGTGAATGAGGAGATGTGTTGTTGATGGAGCATGGGCAGTCCTTAAAAACCATGACATAATCAGAAATGCTGCAGGTGTAAAAGCGTAGATGAGTTAGATAGAGAAACAGTGATAGAAAGATAGTGTCACACCTTGGAATTGAACCTGAGACCTCAGCTTCTTGAGCTATTGCTTATTCTATGTGTGATCCTTGCCCTTGGACTGCAGCTTGTTTTTTTGCTTAGTTTGCTTTTTCCCCACCTCTGCCTGCAAATGTAGGTAATTTGTCAAGTAATCTGGCTACATAAACCCAGCCCTTCTAGCAGTCATTGCCTGTTTATTGAACTGCTTCTCAGGCTGTGCTGTTCCTTGCTATTTGGATTGCTCCCTGTTACAAACTTGGATTTGGATTATGGACTATGCTAGTTCTTTGCCCCTCGGTACTTTGTTGGATTTGCTGTTTACTTTGCTTCCTGAACAGGACTTTGACTATACTTTACTTCAACCCCTTTTACATAGCTGGACTGTTTGCCTTTCTGTTGCTGACCTGGATTGTGACCTTGACTGCTCTCAAGCCTGACCCCTTGTGACCCCCTTTAAGAAAGCTGTGTGAACGGCGAAACATGTTAGGGCAATGGTGAGGAGTCAGGGAGCTCCTGTGTATGTTAGGGCTAGCTTAACCTGGGGTGTAACTTGCTGTTAATTATACTTACCGATCTGCCGCTATAGCGTTCTCCAATCTATTACCATGTATATACAGATTACCTTACATGTATACTATATAGACTCTGTTGGAGACTGTTGATAGGCACGTTCGAGTAGGTTACATTTGCATACTCTTGTTAGCAGTTACTTTATATTGTAGCATATTGGAGCGCAATATCACTTAACTTTTACTTGCCACAGAAAGCTAATGCGCAAGCTTAATACCGGCTGTTTCACAGATTTACAAGTGTTACAGAGGCCAGACATTAGCTACCCTTGTGGCATTCGAGCTTTACATATCGCTACAAATGTAGCAAGGGTTCACTTTGTGTAATATTGTACTTTAGTAAAACTGGTACTAAGATCAGTGATTATTCCCAGACAAACATGATACTTTGCTGTGCAAACACAGGTATCCCTGGGACACTACTGTGTTTAAGCTGAATACTGGTTATATTAAAGATTCACAAGTGTTACAGAGGCAAATTATTAAATTAATCGCGTGGCAATTTAGCTACTTATATCGCCAAAAATCTACTTAGCATAAGCTTATGCTGTTTAATATTGTATCATACTAAAACCGGAATAAAGAGCTGTGAAGCACTAGATATTGGTACACACATGCTGTACGTCACACAGCAAGTCAATTACTTTTATTATTAGTGTTAAAGTCAATCTGTGCAAACGCTATTACCTTAGAGACAGTACTGTGTAAATCCAGTTATTGTCAAGTAATACTTGCAACCCAATTCTTTATTATAGCATATAAATATATGCCAAGTGAACTTATACTCTCTGTAAATAAATGTACACCTGATTATCTAGCATTATTTATAAATAAACTTTTTTTGCTTAACCAGTCAAACTATTATACTACATAAGATGTCATATGCTTAACCACTCTGTCTGTATAAGACATAACGATTAACTCTGTGGTGTCTAGAACTGACAAACACGGATACCTACGTATGCACCAATCACACTGATCTTTTAGCAAATTATATTTGTGCTTTATGCACCATTATGCTAAATTTAATGAACAGTATTTCATGCTAACAAGACACTGTGGGTAATACTTAGACAGTATTGGACAAATGTCCTGAATTCGCAATGTATATATGTTGAACACAACCCCTGCAAATTAACCATTTATGGTGTTACCCATAACATAGGGAAACTTAAGGGCTCCATGTACTAAGAGGCGGGCGGACAGCTTCTTAACTCGCGAAGCTGTCCGCCCGCCTCCGCTACACACGGGCAGCGGATCTATTGATCCGCTTGCCCGTATGTACCATTACACACTCAGCGGAGTGTGTAATGCCCGCCCCTTCAGTCGCGCGACCAATCACGCGACTGAAGGGGCTGTCAATCACCGAGAGCGAGCGAGCTCTCGGTGATTTTGCTTCGCCACCTAAGAGGTGGCGTAGGGTGTAGGAAGCAGCGGTCTAATGACCGCTGCTTCTTACATTGCGGGAAGCAGGCTCGCATATGCGAACCTGCCCCGCAAAGGCTCCGGAGCAGCTTTCGCTGCTTCGTACATGGAGCCCTTAGTCACTTTGTTTGCAGAGTTCTATTATACATTTGCAGTCTATACTGCTAATACCCATATGCATAACAACCTATAGCCGTTATATTCAAGCACTTATTGTGATATAAGAGACCCCTTTTATCACGCCCCAGGCAGCTATTGTTTTTAATTGCACATCCCTTTATTTTATCTCCTGTTTTTTTGCGTATTAAATATAAGTTATGTTTTAATGATTCAAGCGAACTCCCCTTACCATTTAGTACTCAATCTTTTCATAATACATATACACAATTTGTGTTATAGATGTCTACATGAGTGCTAACTGTGTATTCTCTAATGGTCTCTTCTGCCCATGCTTTTGTTTATAAGTCAAATAATACACAGCACCGTCTACCCTGAGATTATATGGAAATAAAGCCAGTAATCCATCGAGGGTGTAGTCATAATTACTGATTAGGCAGTGCCATTGAAACCCCTTCTTGCTTCATATCCCTTGTGATTGTTACCTGTACTACACCGGATTGTATCCTTTACCAGTACTATTTTTCCTTGAAAAGTATATCCAGATTTATATAGTACTGTACAGTCCAGCCTACATCCAGAGGTTCAGGCTGGTTGTTACTCCCATTACTCCTATCTCCACTTTAATCTCTGTATTACTCTGTGCCGTTCCTATACTTTGTGTGGTATGGTATTTAACACCCTGTCTCTCTACCTGACACTGAGTCAGGCATGATAGACTGATAGTATAACATGAATTTTATTAAGCCCAGCAGTAAGATAATGAGGCTCATTATTTACCTTGATACACACAACCTCCAGGCACCTTGAATGTTGGTTGAAGAATTGGGGAAAGGGAAAGAGGGGAGAAGAGAATAGCACTACCAAATGGTTACCCTATTAATACAATTAAATAAGATCAGATAAGGGGGTGGGTGCTGTATACTAGTAGAGTTAAGCAGAATGAGTAGTTGGTGTGACCAACTACAAAGATGTATACTAAATAGCACTCCTCACCATTTGTACCATTAATAATAAAGATCTATCAGCTAGATTACGAGTTTGGCGTTATGAGTGAAAAAACATTGTTATGCTTCATAATGATGCTTTTCCCCTAACGCCGCTATTACAAGTCTTGTCAGAATAGGTGTACCGCACACCCTTTTGGACGTCACGCAACGTTAGTACCAGTACCGCACTTTAAAAAAAGTCCTTTTTCAATGGGACTTTCATAGCGCCAGTATTACAAGTTTTGCTGTGAGGCCAAAAAGTGAGCGGTACACCCTATACTGACAAGATTCATACCGCCATCTAAAGTCAGTAGTTATGAGTTTTACATTACAAAGCTGTAGCATAAATCTCATATCTAAAGTGTTAAAAAGTACACTAACACCCAAAAACTACCTATTAACCCCTAAACCGAGGCCCTCCCGCATCGCAGATACTAAAATAAATTTATTAACCCATAATCTGCTGCTCTGGACATCGCCGCCACTTTAAAAAGGTATTAACCCCTATTCGGCTGCTCCCCAACATCGTCGCCACTTTAATAAACCTATTAACCCCTAAACCGCCGCCCTCCCGCATGGCAAACACTATTTAAAGATTATTAACCCCTAATCTGCCCCACAACAAAATATAATAAAATAAACTATTAACCCCTAAACCTCTGGCCTCCCACATCACTACATACATATATTAACCCCTAAACCTAACCCTAACGTAACCCTAAGCATAAACCTAACCCTAACGTAACCCTAACCCTAACACCCCCTAACTTAAATATAATTCAAATAAATCTAAATAAAACTTACAATTATTACCTAAATAATTCCTATTTAAAACTAAATACATACCTATAAAATATAACCTAAGCTAGCTACAATGTAGCTAGCTTAGGTTTCATTTTTATTTTACAGGTAAGTTTGTATTTATTTTAACTAGGTAGACTAGTTAGTAAATAGTTATTAACTATTTACTAACTACCTAAACACTAAATTACAAAAAATAAAAAAAAATATCAAAAAATAAAAACGAATTACTCCTAATCTAATAGCCCTATCAAAATACCCCCCCCCCCAATTAAAAAAAACCCTAGCCTACACTAAACCACCAATAGCCCTTAAAAGGACCTTTTGCGGGGCATTGCCCCAAAGAAATCAGCTCTTTTACCTGTAAAAAAATACAAAAAAAACCCCAACAGTAAAACCCACCACCCACCCAACCAAACCCTCCAAATAAAAACCTATCTAAATAAACCTAAGCTGACCATTGCCCTAAAAAGGGCATTTGGATGGACATTGCCCTTAAAAGGGCATTTTGCTCTTTTGCCATGCCTCGAAAAGGGCAATCAGCTATTTTACGGAGTGCCAAAACTCTAAGCTAAAAATAAAACCAACCAAAAAAAACCTTAACAAAACCTAACACTAACCCCCGAAGATCCACTTACAGTTTTTGAAGTCCGGACATCCATCCTCATCCACCCGGCGAAGTCCTCATCAAAGCGGGCAGAAGTCCTCATTGAAGCAGCCAGAAGTCTTCATCCAGATAGCATATTCTATCTTCATCCATCCGGCGCAGAGCGGTTCCATCTTCAAGACATCCGGCGCGGAGCATCCTCTTCTTCCGATGAATCAGCCAATAGGATGAAAGCTCAAACAGAGGAGATTCGAGAAATCTTGTATATCTCTATAAAGTTTGCCTTGTTTGGTGGTTTTAAGTTCCTCTTCATAGTTGTCCAATTTGTTTTGGTAGGTTTTGTATAATTTATCAAATTCAGGGTTGGTCTCAAACCTTTTTAGGGCCTCATTGTACTCTTTGATTTTTATCTCCAATAAATCATATTCAGATTGATCGTGTTTAATAAGAATATTCATTAGTTTGACTGAGCATTCCAATAGGGCTTCTTCCCATTCCATAGTTAAAGTTTGGATCCTGAATTCGAAAGCTGGAAATAGCTGGATCCTCAGCCGTCTAGGTGTTAATTTCTTTTCTAAATATTTCTCAAAGAAACGGCGATCCACCACGCCTTATCTTGTTTGAACATAGTTTTGTGGGCATCTTTTAATAGTCCTTCCAGAGTGGTCGGTGTTGTACTGAGCCCTTGATTGCCCCCCTCCTCAAAGATTTCATTTAAGTCTGCTGATCTTTTGAGTTGCCTGGCCTGCCTGTCTTTGTCCCAGACAGATTCCATGTTAGTAGTTAAGTCTGTGCGCTCTATTGTTAAGTATCTCTGGATTACCCAGAGTAAGTTGAAGTATTTAGACAAGGGTAAACAATGGCACTAAAAATTGGCAATCCCCACTTATTACCTGATGTTATTAATTCTGCACATTAACTAATTGATATATAACTGTGCAATGGTGCGCATATCATTAAGTGTGTGGGTTTGTTCTCTGCATTGGGCTGAATATAAACAAAAATTGTGGATACAGAAATATCCACGAAAGGAATGCACTATAGCACTCTATGCCCAGACTAGAAAATAGGCAGAATTCCGATAATTTAAAACATAACTTTTAATCCAAACATTAAAAATATGAAACCAAACTAACACACATAAGCTGAGTCTTGCGTTAGGGTTAAAAAGCAGTGTTAAGAGGTCCCAATGCTGCTTTTTAACGCCCGCTGGTATTATGAGTTGGGCAGGTACAGGTGTACCTGTCCCTTTTTTTCCGCGACTCGAGCATACCTCAAATCCCCTTACGTCAATTGCGTATCCTATCTATCCAATGGGATTTTCCTAACGCTGGTATTAAAAGTGGAAAAAGTGAGCGGTACAGCCTCTCCTGTCAAGACCTCATTTAAAAGTTAGTAGTTAAGAGTTTTATGGGCTAATGCCGTAACATAAAACTCTTAACAAAAGTGCTAAAAAGTACACTGACACCCATAAACTACCTATTAACCCCTAAACCAAGGCCCCCCCACATCGCAAACACTTAACTAAAATTTTTAACCCCTAATTTGCCGACTGGACATCGCCGCCACTTTAATAAATATATTAACCCCTAAACCGCTGCACTCCCGCCTCGCAAACACTAGTTAAATATTATTAACCCCTAATCTGCCACCCCCAACGTTGCTGCCACTATATGAAATGTATTAACCCCTAAATCTAAGTCTAACCCTAACCCTAACACCCCCCTAACTTAAATATAATTTAAAATAATCTAAATAAAATTACTACAATTCAATAAATTAATCCTATTTAAAACTAAATACTTATCTATAAAATAAACCCTAAGCTAGCTACAATATAACTAATAGTTACATTGTAGCTAGCTTAGGGTTTATTTTTTATTTTACAGGCAAGTTTGTATTTATTTTAACTAGGTACAATAGTTATTAAATAGTTATTAACTATTTAATAACTACCTAGCTAAAATAAGCACAAATTTACCTGTAAAATAAAACCTAACCTAAATTACAATTACACCTAACACTACACTATAATTAAATTAAATTAAATCCCTAAACTAAATACAATTAAATACAATTAAATAAAATAAACTAAAGAACAAAAATTACAGAAAATAAAAAAATAATTACACATTTTTAAACTAATTACACCTAAGCTAATCCCCCTAATAAAATAATAAAAAAAAAAACAAAATCATAAAAATCCCTACCCTATACTAAATTACAAATAGCCCTTAAAAGGGCTTTTTGCGGGGCATTGCCCCAAAGTAATCAGCTCTTTTACCTGTAAAAAAATATATACCCCCAACATTAAAACCCACCACCCACACACCCAACCCTACTCTAAAACCCACCCAATCCCCCCTTAATAAAACCTAACACTAACCCCTTGAAGATCACCCTACCTTAATACGTCTTCATCCAACCGGACAGAAGTGGTCCTCCAGACGGGCAGAAGTCTACAGCCTATCCAGGCAGAAGAGGTCCTCGAGACCGCCAGAAGTCTTCATCCAGATGGCATCTTCTATCTTCAAACATCCGGCGCAGAGCAGGTCCATCTTTAAGTCATTTGACGAGGAGCATCCTCTTCATCCGACGACTCTTCTGGAATGCAGGTTCCTTTAAATGACATCATCCAAGATGGCGTCCCTTCAATTCCGATTGGCCAATCGGAATTAAGGTTGGAAAAATCCTATTGGCTGATGCAATCAGCCAATAGAATTGAAGTTCAATCCTATTAACTGATCCCATCAGCCAATAGGATTGAGCTCACATTCTATTGGCTGTTCCATTCAGCCAATAGAATGCAAGCTCAATTCTATTGGCTGATTGCATCAGCCAATAGGATTTTTCCTACCTTAATTTCGATTGGCAGATAGAATCCTATCAGCCAATCGGAATTCAAGGGACGCCATCTTGGATGACGTCATTTAAAGGAACCTTCATTTGTCGGGAGTCGTCGGAAGAAGAGGATGCTCCGCGTTGGTTGGCTTGAAGATGGACCCGCTCCACTCCGGATGGATGAAGATAGAAGATGCCGGCTGGATGAAGACTTCTACCCATCTGGAGGTCATCTTCTGCCCGGATAGGATGAAGACTTCTGCCCATCTGGAGGACCACTTGTGCCCGGTTGGGTGAAGACATCTCAAGGTAGGGTGATCTTCAAGGGGTTAGTGTTAGGTTTTATTAAGGGGGGATTGGGTGGGTTTTAGAGTAGGGTTGGGTGTGTGGGTGGTGGGTTTTAATGTTGGGGGGGTATTGTATATTATTTTACAGGTAAAGGAGCTGATTACTTTGGGGCAATGCCCTGCAAAAAGCCCTTTTAAGGGCTATTTGTAATTTAGTATAGGGTAGGGATTTTATTATTTTGGGGGGCTTTTTTATTAGGGGGATTAGTTTAAAAATTTGAAATTATTTTTTTGTTTTCTGTAATTTAGTGGGTTTTTTTTTGTATTTTAGTTTATTTTAACACTAAAATAATAATTGTATTTAGTTTAGGGATTTAATATAATTATAGTGTAGTGTTAGGTGTTAGTGTAACTTAGGTTAGGTTTTATTTTACAGGTACTTTTGTATTTATTTTAGCTAGGTAGGTATTAAATAGTTAATAACTGTTTAATAACTATTGTACCTAGTTAAAATAAAGTTGCCTTTAAAATAAAAATAAACCCTAAGATAAATACAAATGTAACTATTAGTTATATTGTAGCTAGCTGAGAGGTTTTTTTTTTTATAGGTAAGTATTTAGTTTTAAATAGGATTAATTTATTTAATTGTAGTAATTTTATTAAGATTATTTTAAATGTTAGGTATTAGGGTGTTAGGGTTAGACTTAGGTTTAGGGGTTAATAACTTTATTATAGTGGCGGCGATGTTGGGGGCAGCAGATTAGGGGTTAATAAATGTAGGTAGGGTGCGGCGACGTTGGGGGCAGCAGAGTAGGGGTTAATAAATATAATTTAGGGTTCGGTGATGTTGGGGGCATCAGATTAGAGGTTCATAAGTATAATGTAGGTGGCAGCGGTGTCCGGAGCGGCAGATTAGGGGTTAATAATATAACGCAGCTGGCTACGATGTCGGGGGCGGCAGATTAGGGGTTTATAAGTGTAAGATTAGGGGTATTTAGACTCGGGGGTTCATGTTAGGGTGTTAGGTGTAGACATAAAATGTATTTTCCCATAGGAAACAATGGGGCTGCGTTAGGAGCTGAACGCTGCTTTTTGGCAGGTGTTAGGTTTTTTTTCAGCCGGTTCAGTCCCATTGTTTCCTATGGGGAAATTGTGCACAAGCACATTTAGCCAGTTTACCGCTACCGTAAGCAGCGCTGGTATTGAGGTGAGATGTGCAGTTAAATTTTGCTCTCGGCTCACTTTTTTGCGGCTAACTCCGGTTTAGAAGAACCTGTAATACCAGCGTTGTCTTAAGTGAGCGGTGAGAAAATAATGCTTGTTAAAACCGCACACCATTACCAACAAAAACTCGTAATCTAGCCAATAGAAATTAAAATCAGTACTCTGTGGGGCTATTTATTAATTGTGTAGGAAACGGGAAGTGGTGCGTGTCAAGTACTTTGTGGCCTTATCCAGAATTAATTTAACCACTTAATTCCCATATCAAATAGTAAGAGTCTAGTCCGCTGATTGGTCTTCACAGTGTATGTAACCACTAATAAGCCAAATTACACATTTGCGCATTATTAGAAATAATAAATAGTGCTTGGGATAATATAGTCATATAGTCAAATCCTAATCAAATTGGACTAGGAATTTGCTTTAAGATGAATTATTACTTACAGTGCATGTAATAATACCTGCCATATAAATACGTGAAATAGCACTTATATTATCTGGTGACCGGATCTAAATCCGTCTTCCCAGTACTTGCACAGTATATGGATCTATCGCCTGTATTATCAGGTATATGAGGGGGAAATATAGATCTGCTAGTAGTGGGGCTGATAAGTTTATACTTATAGCCTCTAAGAGTCCAAATATATAACTAAGCCCCCTACTAGCGTTTTGCTAACTATATGGGGCATAATTATGCCAAATTGTATGCTGGGAGGTAAAGGTACACTCTAGATATATAAATTAGGGTATCCAATTGAACACATCTATAACCCCTTATGCAACACTATTATTGTAGATCGTATGTAGTGCTTGAACTCATGTAGTGTTTAATGATTGGACACATGCAAAATCACCATAAATATAAACATGCCATTAGTTTCTGTCTAATGTTGCATCATACTTATAATATACTGATACAGTGATACGTGTGTCTAACATCTCATCCGTAACACTATGTAACTAGCAGTCATACTGTCTTAAATAGTGCTTATTTGTTCAGGGCTGCATACCACTACTTTTATTCAGTTTGACAATTTTGTACATATACTGAGCGAACCACAAAGCTACCGCTGACTAAGTGTAATCTACTGTGTCTTATATCACTTCTTAGGTAAATGCCTGTTATATAACAGATCAGAGGTGATCTCTTTCTGTGTCTCTTATTATATTGGACTTAATCTGTTTTGGTACGGTTATTTATAATTAGTATGACCCGGATATTGGATTACCCCCCAAGGTATGTACCATATCATCTAGTGTGTTCATGGATTTCTTATGAACACTGGTCAGCTTAAACCTTTGAGCGCTAATGACGGCTCTGAGCCGTCACAGAGTTTCCCACTCTGGTGCTAATGATGGCTCAGAGCCGTCACTAGCACTATTCTACCTTGAGGGAGATCTGGGGGCGTCACAGCGCAACTTTATTTATACTTAACAATGTTAAGTATAGGAGCAGGGGGCATGCTGCTTAGAAGCTTGTATCTCAGGCATTTAAGCAGCTACAGACCCCAAGACCCACCATTGGAAAGGTAATCGCCTAACCTTTCCAACAGTCTTGTGGGTCTGAAAAAAATTAAAAAAGTTAAAAACAAATTGTTCAAAAAATAAGAAAATAAAAAAAACATTAAAAAAGCTTAGCACCCAGGTGGGAAAGTGCTTAGCACTCAAAGGGTTAGTGATCGCTGTGTTTCTAATTTAGCTAATTAACAGTATTCTATCAATTGTGTTGCTCAAAATCTTTCGTATATCCGCTCTTGTTAAAGTTAACTGTGCAGTATCTGTTATTAGCACAGTCTATTTTTGATGATATCCATTACTCTCTCAACAGTTGGTTTATTCTCCTCTGTCAAGCTGTATTACTCCAGAGATTACCTATACCCGCTCTTAGTACAGTTAGCTGAGCAGCACCTATTATTGGTATAATCTGTTGAAAATAATATCCGTTATTGTCTAAGCAGTTTGTTTGCTCCCCACCTGAGCGCTATGACTCTTCTTTAATTGGAGTAGTGCCTTGTTTATCTCTCCGTAGTATCAGAGCTATATTAATTCAATGTAACTGAATGTTGCAATTTAGTATGCTATAAATTCACAGTCTTAGCTCCGTTACCACCTTGAGTCATATTCTATTACAGCACTCCCCTTAGTAAAGGTCCATCAGTCGCTACTGACGAGACTGTGATAGGGAGCTACTTCCCCATACCCATTTATTACTGGTTATGTGTGACTAGTTTTGATATTAGACTAGGCAAACTCTAGGCTCAATACACAGCCTCCACAGAGTGTAAAACGAAAAATCGTCCATACTGCTGACGCATTTCGCCTGTGAAGGCTTTATCAAAGGCAGCGGCCCGCCGGAGTTGAACTTATTTAAAGCTTAGGTGTACCAGAAGTTCCGCCTATTCGTTTGTAGTGATTTGAATCTGACTTGTCACTCATTGTGACAATTAGTCAAGGAGGTATATACTTATTATCACTTTACCTATATAGGATCATACTACAAGTAATGCAATTTTTTTGTATATTGCAGATTACGGTACACTTGACTGCTGTATTATTAAATAGTGCATTATATCACAGCTTATACTATGAGTATTGGTGTATACTCGATTGTGGTTTAACCCCATGTTTTTAGTATTTACTGCAGAACAGAGGTGGAGTTCCCGATCTTCCACTAAGTGTGGATAGGTACTGATATTCTTGTAATTCTCCTTGGCATAGTTTTTTTTTATAAAGGGTATATGATTCTCTAACATCTATATAGAGGGATCTATTGTCACATATTATGATGGTATCTATTGTAATTACTCATATTGGCTTTAGGTGGCTGATGTGTGAAAGTAATGGGATAATTAACCCTTATGTTGAATTGTCTCACATGTTCTTTTGTATGAGTTTAAATCGGTATGTGGTTATGTTCTCATCATTTTGTGTCATATACCTTTAGGGCTGACCTATGACATTGTCTAGTAGATACGTATTAAGATGGTATAACATAGTGCCTCGCTTACCGATATACGCAAATTAAAAGGAAGGAGGGCATGTTGGATGTTCCCCCTATTTAGTTTAATGTTATCCCGTCTTAGAGTAATATAGTATGTCATCTCCTATATGTACAGTTATGTACACGTAGAGGGGACATAATATTTACTGGATGTCATCAATCTGATGTTTTAGGATTGTCCATAGTCTATATTGTATATGCCTAATATAATACTCACTTAATATTATACGCATCTGATGGTACAGGCTCTATTGTCCCACTTTTGCTTGGGTTCAGTCAGTGTGATTAAATATATGTGCCTGCAATCTCTAATTACTCAAATCCCTCTGTGTGGTAATATGTATCACTTCCTAATGCGCATCAGCAACTGGCTTTTGTACTCATCTATCCTGTTATATGTATTTCAGGACATAATAGTTGGACAGTGTAATCTATCCGAGTCATATGTAATATTGGGCATTATATATTGCCCCTATATAAGTGTTATTAAATTTCAGGTGTAAAAATGTGACAGTGATTCTAGAGATAGTATATTCTTTATTAGTACCTAATACAGGCTGGTGGCCTCTAATAACATAATTTTGATCGTGTTATGTGTCCTAATCAAAGGACATGAAGTAACAAGTGAAAAAAGAAAGAAAAAGGAAAAAGTAAAAAAAGAGGAAAAGAAATTAAACAAAAAATTAAACACGTGGAAATAACTCAAAGCAATAATTCCAGTGATGACTCCTGTATTGGAGGTAGTGATTCTTTGGACTAGTGATAGTAATGTGCTAAGCATTGATTGTGCTAGGGTTCTATACTCCTATGAATATCTTACTTCTGTCCGTCCTGTTATTCTGAAATAACCCAGTATATTATGTGTCCAGGCCAATATGAATATCTTGTTTCTGTCTGTCCTGTTATTCTAAAATGATCCCAGTATATCATTTGTCCAGGCCAATATTGATCTGGAGTTAGGACCATTTTCCTGATCAAATAAATTGTGGGATTCTAATGGTCCCCTATGGCTTCCTCTTAAAGTTGAGTACTTGGTTAATCATATTGTGCCCTTTCATAGAAAGACATAGTAGTTGTTCTGTTCATTCATTCCATTGGGATGAACAGTGTTTAACAGACATATCCATTTGCTTTCCACTTTAAGAAGGACAGTTTCTAAACGCCCTCCCCTGATGCCAAGGGATACTTTTTCAATTCCCCAGCACTCTAATTCTTCTTTATTGGAGTGATGGTGCTTCAAAAAGTGGGATGCTATGCTGGTAATTGCTTTTCCCTTTTTCAGATCTTTAGCTGCATTTGTGATATTCCTTAAATGCTCCATTAATCTTATTCTGAGTTTACGGGTCGTCATTCCAATGTAAAGTAATTTACATCTACAGCGTAGGGCATATATCACTCCCTCTGTATTACAGCTAATGTATCGTTTAATTTGATGTTTGGTTCTGAATCTATCTTCAATTGATGACATTTTTACCATATGATGGCAGGTACTACAATTGCCACATTTGAATGAGCCAGGATTGAATGCTGATTTAGTTTTCCTTACATTTAGATGGCTACTGCTGACTATGGGCCCGATCCGATATGCAGCGTCGCCCGCAAAAGCCAGCGAAGCCGAAATTTGCGCTGGTTTGGTATCCCATATACGGCGTAACCTAGAAGTTACGCTCGAATATTTCTGCCTTCGCCCGTAGTTTTTTGGGCCATAGGCAGGTATACCAAACCAGCGCAGTTTGGTATCCAATATACAGCGTAAGGACTTACATGGCGAAAATGGAGAAATCTTACTCCATTTTCACCTCGCCACAAAATGCAGCCGTAGTAAGCCTTACGCTGTCTATTGGAGACCCGTAACTCCCTAAACTACCGGCCAAATAAAACCTAACACCTAACGCATGTGCAATGTCTATCTACCTGTCAACCGCGATCCCCCGCCGCAATCCCTAATAAAGTATTTAACCCCTAAACCATCGCACACGGACCATGCCGCCACCTACATTAAAAGTATAACCCCCTAATGTGATCCCCCTACACCATCGCAAGCTACATTACATACCCCCTAATGTGAGTCCCTTACATCGCCGCCATCTACCTTACCTACCCCCTAAACTGAGCCCCTACCCCCGCCGCCATCTACCTTACCTACCACCTAAAGTGAGCCCCCTACCCTGCCGCCATCTACCTTACCTACCCCCTAAAGTAAGCCCCTTACACCGCCGCCATCTATTTTAAAAATATTAACCCCTAATTGAATCCCCCTACACCGCCGTGAGCTATATTAACCCCTTAATGACAACTGACGTACCAGGTACGTCATGCATTAACTTACAGTTAATGACAATAGACGTACCTGGTACGTCAGTTGTCTAAGAGAGTGCTGGAAGCGATCGCAATCACTTCCAGCAGCTCTCAGGGTATTGCAGTGATGCCTCCATATGGAGGCATCCTGCAATACCCTTTCAGAAGACTCCGATGCAGAGAGAGCCACTCTGTGGCCCTCTCTGCACCGGTAGCGATGGTGCCGGTTCGTTGGTGGGTGGGAGCGCAACAGGGAGGCGGGGTGGGCGGCCCATCGCTACCCGGCATCCGGCTCCTGTAAGTGCAATGTGCACGCCGGGTGCCGGGAGCGTGCGCGCGCGCGATTAGCTACCCACACTGACACCAATGAGGAGGGAAGAGGGGGGAAAAATAAATATATAAGGATCTGGGAGGGGGCGGGGGTTGGGGTATTGTGGGGGGCTGCTACACTACAGAAAAAATTTAAAATGGCAATAAAAGATCAAAAAAACACTTTTTGGGGGGGCAAATTGGGTACTGGCAGACAGCTGCCAGTACCCAAGATGGCGGCAATTAGGTAGGGGAGAGGGTTAGAGAGCTGGGGGGGGGGATCATGGAGGTTGGGGCTAAGGCAGGAGTCCATCACAGCTAAAACATTTTATTTTTTTTTATTAAAAAAAGAAAAACTCCTTTTATTTAGTACTGGCAGACTTTCTGCCAGTACTTAAGATGGCGGGGACAATTGTGGGGTGGGGGAGGGAAGAGAACTGTTTGGGAGGGATCAGGGGGTGGGATGTGTCAGGTGGGAGGCTGATCTCTACCCTAAAGCTAAAATTAACCCTGCAAGCTCCCTACAACCTACCTAATTAACCCCTTAACTGCTGGGCATAATTTACGTGTGGTGCGCAGCAGCATTTAGCGGCCTTCTACTTACCAAAAAGCAACCCCAAAGCCATATAAGTCTGCTATTTCTGAACAAAGGGGATCCCAAAGAAGCATTTACAACCATTTGTGCCTTATTTGCAGAAGCTGTTTGTAAATAATTTCAGTGGGAAACCTAAAGTTTGTGACAAAATTTGTGAAAAAGTGAACTTTTTTTTTTATTTGATGACATTTGGCGGTGAAATGGTGGCATGAAATATACCAAAATGGGCCTAGATCAATACTTTGGGTTCTCTTCTAAAAAAAAATATATACATGTCAAGGGATATTCAGGTATTCCTGACAGATATCAGGGTTCCAATGTAACTAGCGCTAATTTTGAAAAAAAGTTGTTTGGAAATAGCAAAGTGCTACTTGTATTTATGGCCCTATAACTTGCAAAAAAAGTAAAGAACATGTAAACATTGGGTATTTCTAAACTCAGGACAAAATTTAGAAACTATTTAGCATAGGTGTTTTTTGGTGATTGTAGATGTGTAACAGATTTTGGGGGTCAAAGTTAGAAAAAGTGTGTTTTTTTCAATTTTTTCCTCATATTTTATATTTTTTTTATAGGAAATTATAAGATATGATGAAAATAATGGTATCCTTAGAAAGTCCATTTAATGGCGAGAAAAACGGTATATAATATGTGTGGGTACAGTAAATGAGTAAGAGGGAAATTACAGCTAAACACAAACACTGCAGAAATGTAAAAATAGCCATTGTCATTAAGGGTAAGAAAATTGAAAAATGGTCCGGTCATTAAGGGGTTAACTATATTAACCCTAATTATATTAGGGTTAATATAGTTAATATAGTTATTATATTATATATATTAACTATATCAACCCTAATTATATTAGGGTTAATATAGTTAATATTGTTATTATATTATATATATATATTAAGTATAATAACCCTATCTAACTCTAACATCCCTAACTAAATTCTTATTAAAATAGATCTAATTAATATTAATATTATTAATTAAAATATTCCTATTTAAATCTAAATACTTACCTATAAAATAAACCCTAAGATAGCTACAATGTAATTAATAATTACATTGTAGCTATTTTAGGGTTTTTATTTATTTTACAGGTAACTTGGTATTTATTTTAACTAGGTACAATAGCTATTAAATAGTTAATAACTATTTAATAGCTACCTAGTTAAAATAATTACCAATTTACCTGTAAAATAAATCCTAACCTAAGTTACAAATACACCTACACTATCAATAAATTAAATAAACTACAAATATCTAAACTAAAATACAATAAAATAAACTAAACTAAGTTACAAAAAACAAACACTAAATTACAAAAAATAAAACAAATTACAAGATTTTTTAAGCTAATTACACCTATTCTAAGCCCCTTAATAAAATAATAAAGCCCCCCAAAATAAAAAAATTCCATGCCCTATTCTAAATTAAAAAAGTTCACAGCTCTTTTACATTACCAGCCCTTAAAAGGGCCTTTTGCAGGGCATGCCCCAAAGAAAACAGCTCTTTTGCCTGTAAAAAAACTACAATACCACCCACCAACATTACAACCCACCATCCACATACCCCTATTCTAAACCCATCCAAACCCCCCTTAAAAAAACCTAATACTACCCCCCTGAAGATCTCCCTACCTTGTCTTCACCCAGCCGGGCCGAACTCTTCATCCGATCCGGGCAATGTCCAATCAAGCGGCAGAGAAGTCTTCTTCCATCCGGACGATGTCTTCAATCAAGCGGCAGTGAAGTCTTCTTCCATCCGGGCAATGTCTTCAATCAAGCGGCAGTGAAGTCTTCTTCCATCCGGCGATGTCTTCTTCCATCCAGCGATGTCTTCAAGCAAAGTAGCATCTTCAATCTTCTTTCTTTGCTCCTCCGCTGCAGAGCATCCATCCGGCACGAAGACTAAACGAGGAATGAGGTACCTTTAAATGACGTCATCCAAGATGGCGTCCGTCGAATTCCGATTGGCTGATAGGATTCTATTAGCCAATCGGAATTAAGGTAGAAAAATCTGATTGGCGGATTGAATCAGCCAATCAGATTCAAGTTCAATCCGATTGGCTGAACCAATCTCTTTTCTTTGGGGCATGCCTTGCAAAAGGCCCTTTAAAGGGCTGGTAAGGTAAAAGAGCTGTGAACTTTTTTAATTTAGAATAGGGCAGGGAAATTTTTTTATTTTGGGGGGCTTTATTATTTTATTAGGGGGCTTAGAATAGGTGTAATTAGCTTAAAAAATCTTGTAATATTTTTTTCATTTTTTGTAATTTAGTGTTTGGGTTTTTTTTGTAACTTAGTTTAGTTTATTTTATTGTATTTTAGTTTAGATATGTGTAGTTTATTTAATTTATTGATAGTGTAGGTGTATTTGTAACTTAGGTTAGGATTTATTTTACAGGTAAATTGGTAATTATTTTAACTAGGTAGCTATTAAATAGTTATTAACTATTTAATACTCTCTCTGTGCAAAGAAAATCACAAAGACAAGGGCGCCTCCTCGTGTGATATAGTTTGGACAAATGTAAAAATAGGTGAATACAGATTTTATACTCACAAGTAAAGCAGCACTCTGTTGTGCTTATAGAGGCAGACTGGGAGTTCACAGTGTCCCAGTTCACTGACCAAGGCAGTGCAACAAATCACTCCAGGGTAGATTTCAATCAAGCTCAGGCTCTCAGCAAAGAGTTAAAATACCATAGTTTAATGGTGCAGTAAAATACAATATAAAATGTCACAAATGTGACCGTAACAATGTATAAACAAGGTTATGTTTCACTCTTAGAGTGGTCATTTAGCATTTATAAGCCAGAGCTCTCAGTCTTTGGATAGAAGCCTGAGGAAACAGACAGAGATCTGAGAAACTAGTTGCTTGTTTATCCATTGTTACGGTCACATTTGTGACATTTTATATTGTATTTTACTGCACCATTAAACTATGGTATTTTAACTCTTTGCTGAGAGCCTGAGCTTGATTGAAATCTACCCTGGAGTGATTTGTTGCACTGCCTTGGTCAGTGAACTGGGACACTGTGAACTCCCAGTCTGCCTCTATAAGCACAACAGAGTGCTGCTTTACTTGTGAGTATAAAATCTGTATTCAGCTATTTTTACATTTGTCCAAACTGTATCACACGAGGAGGCGCCCTTGTCTTTGTGATTTTCTTTGCACAGAGAGAGTATTTACCCAGACTGGTTTTGTGACAAGGAGCTGACTTCTGGATCTAAGGGAGAATCTTATATATGTGCTACCCAGGAGGACTAATAAACCTCTGAAGTGCCCTCCTAATCTTGGGACTGTCTGATCATCAATATCATATACAGATAAGAACTTATTAGAGACTTAATACTATTTATTTATTGTATATTGTTTTAAGCTGCATTTTCTGTTTATATTGATCTCATCACATCACATTTGATGAGAGTCCATGTCTCATTTTTTTCTGTAATTGTCATTATTATTTTGTCTTTATACATTATTATCTGATCATTTTATATTATTTTTAAGTTTTTATTGTTTTTACTATACTTCAGTATTATCCTACAGATTGTTTTATATATTTCTTCTAGCGCCCCCTAGAGTTAAGCTTGCATAGTGTAACAGGTATTTCATTAACTATTTAATAGCTATTTTACCTAGTTAAAATAAATACCAAGTTACCTGTAAAATAAATATAAACCCTAAAATAGCTACAATGTAATTATTAATTACATTGTAGCTATCTTAGGCCTAGATTTGGAGTTTTGTCGGTAACGACCCGAAAAACTAACGCCGACTTTTTTCTGGCCGCACCATAAAAATAACTCTGGTATCGAGAGTCCACATAAAGGCTGCGTTAGGCTCCAAAAAAGGAGCGTAGAGCATTTTTAACGCAGCTTCAACTCTCGATACCAGAGTTGCTTACGGACGCGGCCAGCCTCAAAAACGTGCTCGTGCACGATTCCCCCATTGGAAACAATGGGGCTGTTTGAGCTGAAAAAAAACCTAACACCTGCAAAAAAGCCGCGTTCAGCTCCTAACGCAGCCCCATTGTTTGCTATGCGGTAACCCTTCCTACGTCTGCACTTAACACTCTAACATGTACCCCGAGTCTAAACACCCCCTAACCTTACACTTATTAACCCCTAATATGCCGCCCCCGCTATCGCTGACCCCTGCATATTATTATTAACCCCTAATCTGCCGCTCCGTAAACCGCCGCTACTTACATTATCCCTATGTACCCCTAATCTGCTGCCCCTAACACCGCCGACCCCTATATTATATTTATTAACCCCTAATCTGCCCCCCACAACGTCGCCTCCACCTGCCTACAACTTATTAACCCCTAATCTGCCGACCGGACCTGAGCGCTACTATAATAAAGTTATTAACCCCCTAACCCGCCTCACTAACCCTATCATAAATAGTATTAACTCCTAATCTGCCCTCCCTAACATCGCCGACACCTAACTTCAATTATTAACCCCTAATCTGCCGACCGAATCTCGCTGCTATTCTAATAAATGTATTAACCCCTAAAGCTAAGTCTAACCCTAATACTAACACCCCCCCTAAGTTAAATATAATTTAAATCTAACGAAATTAATTAACTCTTATTAAATAAATTATTCCTATTTAAAGCTAAATACTTACCTGTAAAATAAATCCTAATATAGCTACAATATAAATTATAATTATATTAGAGCTATTTTAGGATTTATATTTATTTTACAGGTAACTTTGTATTTATTTTAACCAGGTACAATAGCTATTAAATAGTTAAGAACTATTTAACAGCTAAAATAGTTAAAATAATTACAAATTTACCTGTAAAATAAATCCTAACCTAAGTTACAAATAAACCTAACACTAGACTATCAATAAATTAATTAAATAAACTACCTACAATTACCTACAATTAACCTAACACTACACTATCAATAAATTAATTAAATACAATTGCTACAAATAAATACAATTAAATAAACTAGCTAAAGTACAAAAAATATAAAAGAACTAAGTTACAAAAAATAAAAAAAATTTACAAACATAAGAAAAATATTACAACAATTTTAAACTAATTACACCTACTCTAAGCCCCCTAATAAAATAACAAAGCCCCCCCAAAATAAAAAAATGCCCTACCCTATTCTAAATTACTAAAGTTCAAAGCTCTTTTACCTTACCAGCCCTGAACAGGGCCCTTTGCGGGGCATGCCCCAAGAAATTCAGCTCTTTTGCCTGTAAAAAAAAACATACAATACCCCCCCCAACATTACAACCCACCACCCACATACCCCTAATCTAACCCAAACCCCCCTTAAATAAACCTAACACTAAGCCCCTGAAGATCATCCTACCTTGTCTTCACCATACCAGGTTCACCGATCGGTCCAGAAGAGCTCCTCCGATGTCCTGATCCAAGCCCAAGCGGGGGGCTGAAGAGGTCCATGATCCGGCTGAAGTCTTCATCCAAGCGGGCCAGAAGAGGTCTTCCATCCGATTGAAGTCTTCATCCAAGCGGCATCCATCCGGAGCGAAGCGGCAGCATCCTGAAGACCTCCACCGCGGAACATCCATCCTGGACGACGACTGAACGACGAATGACGGTTCCTTTAAATGACGTCATCCAAGATGGCGTCCCTCGAATTCCGATTGTCTGATAGGATTCTATCAGCCAATCGGAATTAAGGTAGGAATATTTTGATTGGCTGATGGAATCAGCCAATCAGAATCAAGTTCAATCCGATTGGCTGATCCAATCAGCCAATCAGATTGAGTTGCATTCTATTGGCTGTTCCGATCTGCTCAAGTGGGCGTGTAAAGCCCGTTCCTTCTCTATGAGAACCTGTCCCACAAGGTCTCCAGAGCAGCTTTCACTGCTTAGTACAGGGAGCCCCTAGTGTCTCACATCATGAGAACGATGCTCACATTGGAGCCTATGTAAACATGCTCTAGCTCAAAGCTCACGTTCGCATTGTGGGGGACTTCAAATACCAGAACACATTTGCATGCGCTGGTATTACAAGTGGAGCGCAAATATTGTGCTCGCGTTACTGCAATTTTGCTCTCCCACCGGTAATCTAGCTCTTTATAGTATATTATATGTAATTTACCACAAAATAAATATACTGTATGAAATCTGTAATCTGTAATACCCTTATTGTAATATAATCTAAATATCAAGCTAGAAATATATCAAAGGGACAGTCAAAATAAACTTTTATGACTCAGATAGAACATGCATTTTTAACACACTTTCCAATTTACTTCCATTATCAAATTTTGCACAGTCATTTTATATTCATACTTTTTGGGGAACAAGATTCTATTGAGCATGTGCACAAGCTCACAGGGTATATGTAAAGGGTTCAACATTTAACATCCAAGTGAATGAAGACTACTGTTCTGCAGTAATAGATAATATGATGATCTGTTGTTGCATTCATCAGAAAAACAATAAACAAACCATGAAAAAATAAGGAAACAAATCTAATCTCAAAAACTGAAGTTAATTTATAAAAACAGTAAAAGCTTCAAAAGTTCAATTTACACTATTTAAAGTGATATGAAACCCAAAATGTTCCATAGAAGCATAATTTTTAAAGGCCCAAGAGGAAGCGACAGCCCTAGTAGAGTGAGCCGTAATTTTCTCTGGAGGCTGCTGTCCAGCTGTCTCATAAGACAATCGAATAACACTTCTCAACCAGAAGGAGAGAGTAGAAGTGGCCTTCTGACCCCTCCGTTTACTAGAAAAGATAACAAAAAGAGCAGAAGATTCCTGACCCTGTTCTGCTAGAGGAACTGGGATAATTACTCCCAGAGTAGACAGATCCCTTACACAGTTTAAGAAGGCCTCTATCTTTACCTGGTTTTCAGATAATCTTGATAATAAAAAATCTGTCCTTTGGGGGACATGATTTGAATCCTATCCTGTATCCCTGGGAGACAACATCCACTGCCCAAGGATCTGGAACATCGGAAATCCAAGCCTGCTGAAAGAAGGAAAGCCTGTCCCCTACCTGATCCAGAACTAGATCGGGGGCAGCCCCTTCATGCTGATTTAGCATCAGCGGAAGGCTTTCTGGATTGCTTACCCTTATTCCAGGGCTGGCTAGCTCTCCAAGAAGTCTTGGCTTGCTCAGATTTAGAAGATGAGGAAGATTTCTGTCCTTTGAAGTTACGAAAAGGAACAAAAATTAGAAGTCTGACAAAAATTGGGTCTATTCTTCTTATCCTGTGGTAAAAAAACTAATTTTCCACCAGTAACCGTGGAAATGATCTCTGCAAGATCAGGACCAAATAAAGTCTTACCCTTAAAAGGTAGAGACAGAAGCTTGGATTTGGAAATCACATCTGAAGACCAAGGCCTCTATTTATCAACCTATCAACTTACCTGCATCCACCGGCACCAATACGCTCGCCTAAAATCGCCTAACATCGCTGCCACGGACCTGAATATGTTCTCCAAAATTACCAAAAAAGCTGTCAAAAAGCCACGCACCAAGTACGGGGCGATGAGCAGTGGACAGTTGTTAACTAACAGTCATCGATCTCGCTGCTCTTCGGCTCTTTCACAGCTTTATTGGTACCCTGTCACTAAGCACCCACACTATACTATATTGTTTTACCCCCTATACCGCCGCCGCAACTGTAATAAATGTATTAACCCCTAAACCGCCGCTCCCGGAGCCCACCGCCACTCTAATAAATGTATTAACCCCTAAACCGCCGCTCACGGAGCCAACCGCAACAAAATAAAGTTATTAACCCCTAAACCGCCACTCCAGGAGCCCACCGTCACCTACATTATACATATTAACCCCTGATCTGCCGCCCCCTATACCGCCGCCACCTACATAAAGATATTAACCCCTATCCTGCCGCTCCCGGACCCCGCCGCAACTAAATAAAGTGTTTAACCCCTAAACTGCCGCACCCAGAGCCCACCGCCACATAAATTATATTTATCTAACCCTAACCCTAACACCCCCTAACGTAAATATAATTTAAATAAATCTAAATAAATATTCCAATAATTAACTAAATAATTCCTATTTAAAACTAAATACTTACCTATAAAATAAACCCTAAGCTAGTTACATTGTAGCTAGCTTAGGATTTATTTTTATTTTACAGGCAAGTTTGTATTTATTTTAACTATGTAGAATAGTTACTAAATAGTTATTAACTATTTAATAACTACCTAGCTAAAATAAAGACAAAAGTACCTGTAAAATAAAACCTAACCTAAGTTACAATAACACCTAACACTACACTATAATTAAATTAATTACCAAAATTAAATACAATTAAATACAATTAAATAAAATTATCTAAAGTACAAAAAAAAACACTAAATTACAGAAAATAATAAAATAATTACAAGATTTTTAAACTAATTACACCTAATCTATTCCCCCTAATAAAATAAAAAAGCCCCCCAAAATAAAAAAAAGCCCTACCCTATACTAAATTACAAATAGCCCTTAAAAGTGCTTTTTGCGGGGAATTGCCCCAAAGTAATCAGCTCTTTTACCTGTAAAAAAAAGTAAAATTCCCCCCCCAACATTAAAACCCACCACCCACACACCCAACCCTACTTTAAAAGCCACCCAATCCCCCTTGAAAAAACCTAATACTAACCCCCTGAAGATTACCCTACCTTGAGAAGTCTTCACCCAACCGGGCCGAAGCCCTCAACGAAGTTGGGCGAAGTGGTCCTACAGACGGGCAGAAGTCTTCATCAAAGCCGGGAAGAAGAGCCAATAGGATTGAGCTTGCATTCTATTGGCTGATTGGAATAGCCAATAGAATGCAAGCTCAATCCTATTGGCTGATTGCATCAACCAATAGGATTTTTCCTACCTTAATTCCGATTGGCTGATAGAATTCTATCAGCCAATCGGAATTCAAGGGATGCCATCTTGGATGACGTCATTTAAAGGAACATTCATTTGGGAAGAAGAGGTCGATGGAAGAGGATGCTCCGCGTAGGATGTCTTGAAGATGGAGCTGCTCCGTGCCGGATGGATGAAGATAGAAGATGCCATCTGGATGAAGACTTCTGCCCATCTGGAGGATCTCTTCTGCCCGGCTTCGATGAAGACTTCTGCCCGTCTGGAGGACCACTTCGGCCGGCTTCGTTGAGGACTTCGGCCCGGTTGGGTGAAGACTTTTCATAGTAGGGTGATCTTCAAGGGGGTTAGTGTTAGGTTTTATTAAGGGGGGATTGGGTGGGTTTTAGAGTAGGGTTGGGTGTGTGGGTGGTGGGTTTTAATGTTGGGGGGTATTGTACTTTTTTTTAACAGGTAAAAGAGCTGATTACTTTGGGGCAATGCCCCGCGAAAAGCCCTTTTATAGTTTTTTTTTGTAATTTAGTATAGGGTAGGACTTTTTTTTATTTTGGGGCGCTTTTTTATTTTGTTAGGGGGATTAGAATAGGTGTAATTAGTTTAAACAACTTGTAATTATTTTATTATTTTCTGTTAGTGTTTGTTTTTTGTACTTTAGATAATTTAATTTAATTTATTTAATTGTAGTTAATTTAGGGATTTAATTTAATTATAGTGTAGTGTTAGGTGTAATTGTAACTTAGGTTAGGTTTTATTTTACAGGTACTTTTGTATTTATTTTAACTAGGTAGCTATTAAATAGTTAATAACTATTTAATAACTATTGTACCTAGTTAAAATAAATACAAACTTGCCTGTAAAATAAAAATAAATCCTAAGCTAGCTACAATGTAACTATTAGTTATATTGTAGCTATCTTAGGGTTTATTTTATAGGTAAGTATTTAGTTTTAAATAGGAATACTTTAGTTAATTATAGGAATATTTATTTAGATTTATTTAAATTATATTTAAGTTAGGGGGTGTTAGGCTTATTTATATTAATAAATTTAATATAGTGGCGGCAGCGTAGGGGGGCAGATTAGGGGTTAATAAATATAATGTAGGTGGCGGCGGGCTCCAGGTGGGCTCGGGGAGCGGCGGTTTAGGGGTTAAACACTTTGTTTAGTTGCGGCGGGGTCCGTGAGCGACAGTTTAGGGGTTAAGAAGTTTATTAGAGTGGCGGTGGGCTCCAGGAGCGGCGGTTTAGGGGTTAAACACTTTATTTAGTTGTGGCGGGGTCTGTGAGCGGCAGTTTAGGGGTTAAGAAGTTTATTAGAGTGGCGTGGGCTCCGGGAGCGGCGGCTTACGGGTTAATAAGTTTATTAGAGTGGCGGTGGGCTCCAGGAGCGGCGGTTTAGGGGTTAATAAGTATAATGTAGGTGGCGGCGGTGTAGGAGGTGCAGATTAGGGGTGTTTAGACTCGGGGTACATGTTAGGGTGTTAGGTGTAGACATTACCATAGGAATCAATGGGATATTGGGCAGCAGCGAACATAAGCTTTCGCTGCTTTCAGACTCCCATTGATTCCTATGGCATCCGCCGCCTCCAGGGCGGTGGATTGAAACCAGGTACACTGGGCTAGAAAAGTGCCGAGCGTACCTGCTAGTTATTTGATAACTAGCAAAAGTAGTCAGATTGTGCCGAACTTGCATTCAGAACATCTGGAGTGACGTAAGCATCGATGTGTGTCAGACTGAGTCCGGCGGATCGTATGTTATGTCACTGAATTCTACTTTTGCCGGTTTGTAGGGTTTGATAACTAAGGCGAATCAGGCTCGCCACAAATACGCTGCGGAATTCCAGCGTATTTGCGGTTGACAGCTTGATAAATAGAGGCCCAAGACTTTAATCAAAGGGCTCTGCGGGCTAGTATCACAAAATTAGAAATCTTGGCTCCCAGCTTAACAACGTGCATACTGGCATCACAGATAAAAGTATTAGCCAGCTTTAAAGCCTTGATCCTATCTTGGATCTCCTCTATAGTAGTCTCCTCTGAAATTAGATCAGACAATGAGTCACATCAATAAGAGGCTGCACCAGCAACTGTTGCATTACTAGCAACTGGTTGCCACTACAAACCCTGATGAAGAAACATCTTTCTTAAATTACCCTCCAGTTTCTTATCCATAGGGTCTCTAAAAAAGAGGAACTTTACTCAAGAAGAATAGTAGTTCTCTTGACTAAGGTAGATATAGCGCCCTCTACTCTAGGAACAGTGTGCCATAGATCTCGCACTGAATCAGCCACAGGAAACATCTTTTTAAACACAGAAGACGGTTTAAAAGAAACACCCGGCTTCTCCTATTCCTGGGATATAATGTCAGACGCGATCTGGAACAGGAAAAACCTCCACAGATTTAGGTTTGACATCAAAAACTCTATTCAGTTTATTAGCTTTTTTTTTTAGAAACCTCTGCAATTGTTTCAGAGTCATCCAAAGTAGCTAAATTCTCCTTTAAAAGTAAAAGGAGATGCTCGAGTTTAAATCTAAAATTAAAGTGCCTCTTCCTACGGCTGTATCAACCACTAAGTGTAACTATACAAGTTGCATTTCACTAGTCAATGTGTTTATTATAACATATCTATAGAATCATATTACCTTTCATTAATCGTATTTTTGGTTTAATTTGTGTTTGTGAACACTTCACTCTTGCCTATACAAATGGGTCTGTGTAATATGCTGAATGTATGGACTATGTGAATTTTGCTACCTACACTTCCCCTCTTAGTCACTATACTAATTTTGTCATAGGGAATATTTTGGACAGACCTACACCGGTCCAGTATTGCACTAGATAGTATAATTTTGTTTGAGGTCAATCCTCTTTTTTAGATAGATTTTGGTGCAATCCGTGAACCATTTTTTGGTGTATATCTGCCTAAAAATCCCTCCTACTCTATTCTGAGTTTCTATGGTATACATTCTGGGGTCATTGTGGATATACAGCCGTTTACTATTTGTTTGTGTTTTAATCTAAGTATTAATCACTACTTATATAGTAGTTTTTTATCATTTTTTTTTTAAATAATAAATGTTAAGTTTTAATATTATATACCCACTGAATAGCCACTCCTACTAGTCTCCCTTTGTGAGTGCTCTACTTTCTGTTCGCTTGTCTCCTATTTTTTCTACATTTATTTGAACAGTGAGCACCCCTGGTATTACTAGTCTATACTTCATTATATCAGATATTAGTATTATTGTCCCCAATTTGGGTGACTACTACTCTTATTGGTTAAATTGTGGTAAGCTAATACTTGACGGGGAATCATTAAATACAACTTCCATTACCACTATCCCTATCTTTATTATATAACAATTATCTTAGCCTTCAGCGAGTCCTAATCTTTTTGCTGGTGGTGTGTATATACATATATACTGTATGTGTATTCATGTGTTTTTATGTGCTTATATGTGTATATATGTTGGAAGATGTAGCATGTCCGCTGCACATTGATAAATGCCGACAGCATATGCTGTTGGCATTTATCATTGCACCAATCAGCCACTAGCAGGAGGTGTTACTCAATCCGATCGTATTAGATCAGGCTGATTTGTGTCCGCCGCCTCAGAGCAGACGGACAAGTTATGGAGCAGCGGTCTTTAGACTTCTGTTTTCGGCGAGCCTTCAGGCTTGATAATTCGGCCATTCGGAGCTTGATAATTTGGCCCCATACTGTGTATTTACTGTAATATTTGACATCCCAATGTTCTGCACATAGCAGAATATGTTCTAACTGTTTCTAAATAGATATTCCTATATATATATCTGTACCTATATATAATCAATTGTATATATATATATATATATATATATATATATATATATAGGTATAGATAGATAGATAGATAGATAGATAGATAGATAGATAGATATTGTACCAAAATACCAACATATATATGTAGAAATATGTATTTATGGATATATAGAATATATTCTTCTATGTGAAGTACATTGGAATGTGAAATATTTATATTTTTATGTCGGGTTAGTGCACTTGAAAACATGCGTTCGAGTAAGCGCACTTGAGAATATGCGATTGGGTTAATGCACGTAAGAATATGAGTTTGGGTTAACGTGTGAGTCTCTTTGGGGGATTAGGTTATTAAGTGCTCAATATTCTAATTGCGCTACAAGTAAGCTGTTTGTGCGCGTCGGGTTAGCGTGAGAGCGCAAACTTTTTAATCTCATCTCATAATACAAGCACAACCCAACATGCGCAAAATGTTTTCTTCTAGCGCAATTAGTGCTCTAGCATAAGCGTTAAATAGGGCTTCAGTCATAATCTGGCCCAAAATAATTTTACTGCATTCTCCATGAGTGATTGTAGCTTATTTTGTAATATAATTGAACTGATGAGAATTTGATTAATTTAAATTTAATTGTAGGGTGGAGGACAAGTGTAGATTTTGAAGTTGCCAAAAAGAGGCGTTAGTAAGGATTGACTAGTTTGTCATCCAGAATTCCCAATTCTTTGCCTTTTTCTGATAAATATATAATTTGGTTTTAAAGGGTTTAGTAGGATTACAAGTTAATTTAACATTAATACTCTGGTCATTTAGTCTCAAGGCATCTTCATGGTATTTAATTCTATTCTGGATTATGATTGAACTACCCTAGTCTGCAGGGGTGATCACAATCATTACGTCCTTTCTTTTCTTTACCTTTTTCATAAAGACCTACAAAACTTTTCACAATTTCTCCTGGAAGAGGTCTATATTATTATTATTATTATTCTTTATTTATAAAGCGCCAACAGATTCCGCAGCGCTGCCCATGGGTACAAGGATAACAGTACAGTGGAGAAACAATACGATAAGACACAAAATTTTACAGACAAATACAGGGGGAGTTGAGGGCCCTGTTCCCGTGGGAACTTACAATCTAGATGGGTAGGAGGATTGGAAACAGGAGGTGGGGACTGCAGTGGTGAGAATGATATTAGTGAGGAGATAGAGGGCAACTGTTAGTTAGTTGGTTAGTTTGTTAATAAGTCGGGTGATAAGCTTCCCTGAACAGAAAGGTCTTTAGGGAACGTTTAAAGGAGGAGAGGTTAGTCTTATCTCTTGTTTAAACTGTGCTTTTACTTTTCGGTGTATTGTTATTTTTTTATGGATCTCAATTTCTTTGTCTCACTAATTTTAATTGTAGTAAGCAATGATTTACACATATATCTTGGAATTATAGGTGGGAAGTTGGTATATCCACATCATTAAAAATTGCTAACATCCTCCTTATAATTCTTCAGTCCCTGAAGAATAATAGAATGCTTATTTTATGTACAGTATATACATATATAAACACATACATTCACAAGTATATACACATATAGATAAATATATACAACCATACCATAGACACACACACATATATATATATATATATATATATATATTAATTAACTAAAATTATGGTGGAGATAAAAGCATGAGATTAAAATCCTCCATATTGCAAAAGTAAATCAATAGAAATTATTGCATATGAAATTAGCACATCTAGACAAGATGTGCTAATTTCCTATGCAATCATTTCTATTGATTTATATATATAAATCAATAGTTTACGCTGGGGTTAGGTTCCAGAAGGAATGGTTGTAAATCGAAACCGTTGTAAATTGAAACCCAGTTTATAATGGTCAATGGGAAGTAAGGGAGTTAGGTTCCAGGCCCCTCTCAAAATTGTCATAAGTAAGACCTAATACATTATTTTTAAAGCTTTGGAAATGAAGACTTTAAATGCTAAACAGCATTATAAACCTAATAAAATAATCACACAACACAGGACTTTACTTGCATTTTCTGCAAACAGTTCTTTATATGCTTTCCAATCTGGACTGATTTATAGACAGGAAGATCTGGTTAAACTGATTAATTTCAGCTTGCTTGGCTTGCATATCTTTGCTGCAACACAAACGGACAGCTCCACCTACTGGCTATTTTAATCAATGCACTGCTTCTCAATGCTTTTCAATAGCAGTCACATGACTGAAAATAAAAGGTTGTTATTCTGAAACGGTGCAAACTGAACGTTGTAAACCGAGGGAACATCTGTATATATATATATATATATATATATATATCAATCCAGAGAGGGAAAGCACAATCATACTAGTATCCCAGCTGCCAGGGTGTGCTTTAAATCCATATAGAGATCCAGTTCCAAAAAAGGCACTCACTGGGCTTTAATAAAACATAACATTTATTGAATAAAAATTAAAACTGACATAACGTTTTGGTGCCCATTCGCTCCTTTGTCAAATGCCAATAGATAAGTTAAACAAGGTGATCCTAAAAGTAGTTGGCAAGTTACATTATATATCGATTTAAGTACCTTCACATGCGGCCATCCAGGGCCCACGCTGCCCCACAACAGTGACGTCATCATTAGCCAATGCCACGTGACATGCCACTAATCGTAAGCAAGCGGTGCCATGGCAACTCGTAAATAAATAGACATACACAAACCGTAGGTTTTTTTAGGGATAGCGCTTATGCTAAAATAAAACTTCCTAGCCTTCCTTAGAAAGTCCTATCACCTCCAAGTTAGGATACTAAAGATAAATACTAAAATCCAAGAAAAGGAGGTGTTTCTCAAATTGAAGCTGGGAAGAGTGTGCGTGTATATAAAAATACCTTTGTAGAGACCTAGTTTTATAAACCTTGCAAAAAAGTCTGCAACAAAATTCTGGTGATACTATAAACACTCATTCTAAATGGTGGGAGCAAAGCCGTGAGTTTGTTCTTCTGTTATTTGTTTTTTCAGCACGGATATTACTCACTCATGAACTTTTTGACAACACTAGTGATATCACTTTGGCATATTGGTTGTACTAATACATCCTATACCAGCGTTAGGACCCCTTAATGCTGGTTTGGACGGCTAACGCAGAACTCTAAATCTAGGCGTTTATCTTTTATGTGAAGTGTTTTTATTGTAGTTTTTTTTTTTTTTAAAGATTTTTTATTGAAGTTTCAAAAGGTACAAAGAATACAAAAACAACATTTGCCCAATCATAACATTAATATAAGAATACAACATCAAGGTTGTGACACCTATTATATCTGTTAGGCTAGTAAAGGAGTAGCAGACCTATATATCAAGTTTAAGTCATACAGTTTAAGGGCTTAGAGAAATGTACTTAATCATAATTATACAGTAAGGCTAGCTCTAACGTATAGAAACCTATGTCATGTCTAGGGAGGTGTCAAATATATGGTTGGGCGAACTAAAAGGAAACTTCATTTTATATTTTATTAATTGTATTCTGATCTCCACATCTTTAGGATTAATAAGATGAGTATTTCTGTGATGATGTGGGGAGTTAGCTTTTAGCGTGACCCCAAGTAGGTCGCAGGACACAGGAAAGAAGAGGGATTACAGTGGACAAGAGCCACTCGAATATTGGGAGGGGGGAGGTAAGGGGGAGGAGAAAGCAAGGGGGGCGGAGCTCACTCTGGTAAGACTGCAGTATGGGTTAGTTTATAAGTCTATGCATGCCATATATGAGTACTAAAACTAAAACTGCAATGTGTAGAGTGACTATGCAGTGGTATACTTACGGCATGTTCCCTAAAAGGATAGAATAGCAGTGTAATTGTTCTACACTAAACAGCAATAAAGCTAAGTACTAGGGCTTAACATTAGCATAGGGAAAACATTCAAAGAGAAACATTCCATAAAAGCTACAACACTCTGGCAAGTATCAAATAGGAGAAGGAGAGCATATCGCCTAAGTTAAATATGAGTTAGCGGTAGCAGTTATGCAGAAATTAAACAGTTATAGAGGTCGTTAAGTAGAGTTAAAACAATACAGAGCTGACTATGAGAGCGCTTCTCAGTGATATTTAGTAGTTAGTAATAAGTTGAGGAAATCACTACATCCGCCACAAAATATTAGGGAGTGTCTAGAGCCTACTCTAAAGGTCGAATATATGTGCCAAAATAGATGATTATATAAGTAAGTGCAGATACAGCTCAGATAAAAAGTGTAAGAAGCTATATCTGAACACACATATTAGCCACAGGAGTACTATAGAGGTAGTTAATTAAAACATAGGCTAATATTAGACAATATGAGTTGTGATACAACAACAACCTAGTGTGTACAGGTGAGCAAGTTCAAGTCTTAGGCCCTGAAATATTATGAACTTTAAGCTAGTTAAAAAGATTCCAAATAATTTTGACTTAATAGTACCGTATTGTAGCGTGGTAATGAGCAATAGTATTTAAGGAGGTCAACTTCAGACTTGCAAATAGCAGAAGAGAGATTTAACCTGCAGAGTCTGAGGCATTTAACTATGTCATAACGAGGCCTTCTATGTATGTGAAGACCCACTACCTCACTAGTCTGAAGCTGAATTTTTCGGGGGGTAAAGTACATTTAACAGAAAATAATGTAACAGTGCCAGAATAATACTAGAAGTAGTAAATAACAGTGATCATTAGTAACCAGCATGGCTATGTTCTATAACAGCTTGTCAGTAACTCTATATGCATATATTTCTTATTGTGTAACAATAAAAAAAAATAATAAAAAAATAAACGTGATATATCATTAACAACATTAATTGACATAAAACTCAGCAAATATGCCTCCAAAGTGACAATAATCTGGCCCACATCAAATTTCTGCATTTGTCTAAGAGAGACTCAAACATTATAGAAGTAGGAGTCAACAGATTCTATATGCAGTTCAATCATTGCTTTCTTTGGGCTTGTTGGCCCATTGTAGGCTGTGGACAGTGTCGTTATAGATCAAGGGAGTTCACTGACATGTACAGCGACTATATATGCTGATAGTTAAAGTGTTAAATATAGGGAAACAGTATCATCTAACTACATAAAATTTAATTAGAATTCAGCTAAACTAGAAATGCTAAAAGAACTGATAGAGCGTTTAGAGGAACGAGCATGGCCTCTCTGTAAATACTAAAGTTGACCTTCAAAAGGTGGGCCAAGTCTCAGGCTTCGGTCTATCTTTAAGAGATGGGGTCTTGCTGGGGATATTATCCAATGCCTAGCCTGCTGCAGAACATGGTCAGGAAAGTTCCAATCATCTCTAGAGCAAGGGAATTTCTCTGAAACCCCAGGACCGTGAAAAAAACTGAAAACTGTGTAGCCGCCATGAGGGTCCTAAGACGCCACAGCTGCCCCATCACTGACCAAAACTTGTATGGTAGCTGAACAAGCGTGGTCGGGCTTACAGGGGGTAAAGCTAGAGATCTGCGGTGGAGTCGGTTAGATTCTGTTTCCGTGAGCCAAACACTGCATCTATCTTCACAGACGCCTGAGTGGCTTCCTGAGAGCTCAGGGTCTGTGTCTAGAGGTATGTGAGCTTTAGGGTGTAGTTTGCTTGTAGACGGATCTGGAATCCCCCAGCCGGGAGGCCAGATAAAGGCTCCATGAGATCCATGAAAAAGTCCCCGCTATCACTCAAATCCGACTTCAGAGCAGAGTAGTTTTTCACCCGGTTTTGCAGGCTGGGGCTGGTAAGCCGTTCAGTTGTGGAAGTGAGTGCTTTCATGTTTCTCAGCGTGAGCTTATCCCTTGCCAGTCTATCTTGCAGTTTAGAGGAGGCTTGTGATAATAGATACTCCGTACCTCCTGCGGGTGGCAGATTTCGTTCCTCATGGAGGATGTTCAGGAGGGAGTCAAACTGTTTCTCCATTTTATCTGTAAATAGTCGGAGCAAGGCTACCATTGAGGCTGTCATCATGGGGTATAGTAGCGTGCGCTGGTTACCAATGCGGTGTTGCGTCTCCTTGGTAAACTTGAAAGTCCAATCCTTGCCGGTGTATATGGGACTGGGGGAGGATGTGGGTCAGGTGGAGCAGATGTACTGTAGGCTTATATCTCGAACTGCCTAGTTGGGGTAATAAATTCCATATAGTCAGCAAGATGGCCGCTCCTCTTACAGGCAGTGTGAGTTGGAAATAGAAGAAAGCTCTGTGTGAGAACTTTGAGTCTTCTCAGCTCTACCAAGTCTTGTAGATCAAACCTCTATGGCTTTAAAGGCTAGTTTTGTGAATTTTGCGAGCTTTGGGGCAATACTGAGCGGTTTAGCTAATATATATAGTAAGTTTATGAGCAGAGCTCTCTCAAAGTATGACCGCTCAGCTGCCTGGCTTGCTCCGCCCCTTTATTGTAGTTTTTTATTATTTTCTCATCACATTTGAAAATGTATCTTTAGTAAACATATTGGCCTAGATTTGGAGTTCGGCGGTAAAAGGGCTGTTAACGCTCCGCGGGTTTTTTTCTGGCCGCACCATAAATTTAACTCTGGTATCGAGAGTTCAAACAAATGCTGCGTTAGGCTCCAAAAAAGGAGCGTAGAGCATATTTACCGCAAATGCAACTCTCGATACCAGAGTTGCTTACGGACGCGGCCGGCACTCAAAAAACGTGCTCGTGCACGATTCTCCCATAGGAAACAATGGGGCAGTTTGAGCTGAAAAAAAAACTAACACCTGCAAAAAAGCAGCGTTCAGCTCCTAACGCAGCCCCATTGTTTCCTATGGGGAAACACTTCCTACGTCTGCACCTAACACTCTAACATGTACCCCGAGTCTAAACACCCCTAACCTTACACTTATTAACCCCTAATCTGCCGCCCCCGCTATCGCTGACCCCTGCATTACACTTTTAACCCCTAATCTGCCGCTCCGTAAACCGCCGCCACCTACGTTATCCCTATGTACCCCTAATCTGCTGCCCTAACATCGCCGACCCCTATGTTATATTTATTAACCCCTAATCTGCCCCCCACAACGTCGCCGACACCTGCCTACACTTATTAACCCCTAATCTGCCGAGCGGACCTGAGCGCTACTATAATAAAGTTATTAACCCCTAATCCGCCTCACTAACCCTATCATAAATAGTATTAACCCCTAATCTGCCCTCCCTAACATCGCCGACACCTACCTTCAATTATTAACCCCTAATCTGCCGACCGGAGCTCACCGCTATTCTAATAAATGTATTAACCCCTAAAGCTAAGTCTAACCCTAACACTAACACCCCCCTAAGTTAAATATAATTTTTATCTAACGAAATAAATTAACTCTTATTAAATAAATGATTCCTATTTAAAGCTAAATACTTACCTGTAAAATAAATCCTAATATAGCTACAATATAAATTATAATTATATTATAGCTATTTTAGGATTAATATTTATTTTACAGGCAACTTTGTAATTATTTTAACCAGGTACAATAGCTATTAAATAGTTAAGAACTATTTAATAGTTACCTAGTTAAAATAATAACAAATTTACCTGTAAAATAAATCCTAACCTAAGATATAATTAAACCTAACACTACCCTATCAATAAAATAATTAAATAAACTACCTACAATTACCTACAATTAACCTAACACTACACTATCAATAAATTAAATAAACACAATTGCTACAAATAAATACAATTAAATAAACTATCTAAAGTACAAAAAATAAAAAAGAACTAAGTTACAGAAAATAATAAAATATTTACAAACATAAGAAAAATATTACAACAATTTTAAACTAATTACACCTACTCTAAGCCCCCTAATAAAATAACAAAGCCCCCCAAAATAAAAAATTCCCTACCCTATTCTAAAATACAAATATTACAAGCTCTTTTACCTTACCAGCCCTGAACAGGGCCCTTTGCGGGCATGCCCCAAGAATTTCAGCTCTTTTGCCTGTAAAAAAAACATACAATACCCCCCCAACATTACAACCCACCACCCACATACCCCTAATCTAACCCAAACCCCCCTTAAATAAACCTAACACTAAGCCCTGAAGATCTTCCTACCTTGTCTTCACCATGCCAGGTTCACCCGATCCGTCCTGGCTCCAAGATCTTCATCCAACCCAAGCGGGGGCTAGACATCCACTGAAGAAGTCCAGAAGAGGGTCCAAAGTCTTCCTCCTATCCGGGCAAGAAGAGGACATCCGGACCGGCAAACATCTTCTCCAAGCGGCATCTTCTATCTTCTTCCATCCGATGACGACCGGCTCCATCTTGAAGACCTCCAGCGCGGATCCATCCTCTTCTTCCGACGACTAGACGACGAATGACGGTTCCTTTAAGGGACGTCATCCAAGATGGCGTCCCTCGAATTCCGATTGGCTGATAGGATTCTATCAGCCAATCGGAATTAAGGTAGGAATTTTCTGATTGGCTGATGGAATCAGCCAATCAGAATATAGTTCAATCCGATTGGCTGATCCAATCAGCCAATCAGATTGAGCTCGCATTCTATTGGCTGATCGGAACAGCCAATAGAATGCGAGCTCAATCTGATTGGCTGATTGGATCAGCCAATCGGATTGAACTATATTCTGATTGGCTGATTCCATCAGCCAATCAGAAAATTCCTACCTTAATTCCGATTGGCTGATAGAATCCTATCAGCCAATCGGAATTCGAGGGACGCCATCTTGGATGACGTCCCTTAAAGGAACCGTCATTCGTCGTCTAGTCGTCGGAAGAAGAGGATGGATCCGCGCTGGAGGTCTTCAAGATGGAGCCGGTCGTCATCGGATGGAAGAAGATAGAAGATGCCGCTTGGAGAAGATGTTTGCCGGTCCGGATGTCCTCTTCTTGCCGGATAGGAGGAAGACTTTGGACCCTCTTCTGGACTTCTTCAGTGGATGTCTAGCCCCCGCTTGGGTTGGATGAAGATCTTGGAGCCAGGACGGATCGGTGAACCTGGCATGGTGAAGACAAGGTAGGAAGATCTTCAGGGGCTTAGTGTTAGGTTTATTTAAGGGGGGTTTGGGTTAGATTAGGGGTATGTGGGTGGTGGGTTGTAATGTTGGGGGGGTATTGTATGTTTTTTTTTACAGGCAAAAGAGCTGAAATTCTTGGGGCATGCCCCGCAAAGGGCCCTGTTCAGGGCTGGTAAGGTAAAAGAGCTTGTAATATTTGTATTTTAGAATAGGGTAGGGAATTTTTTATTTTGGGGGGCTTTGTTATTTTATTAGGGGGCTTAGAGTAGGTGTAATTAGTTTAAAATTGTTGTAATATTTTTCTTATGTTTGTAAATATTTTATTATTTTCTGTAACTTAGTTCTTTTTTATTTTTTGTACTTTAGATAGTTTATTTAATTGTATTTATTTGTAGCAATTGTGTTTATTTAATTTATTGATAGTGTAGTGTTAGGTTAATTGTAGGTAATTGTAGGTAGTTTATTTAATTATTTTATTGATAGGGTAGTGTTAGGTTTAATTATATCTTAGGTTAGGATTTATTTTACAGGTAAATTTGTTATTATTTTAACTAGGTAACTATTAAATAGTTCTTAACTATTTAATAGCTATTGTACCTGGTTAAAATAATTACAAAGTTGCCTGTAAAATAAATATTAATCCTAAAATAGCTATAATATAATTATAATTTATATTGTAGCTATATTAGGATGTATTTTACAGGTAAGTATTTAGCTTTAAATAGGAATTATTTATTTAATAAGAGTTAATTTATTTCGTTAGATAAAAATTATATTTAACTTAGGGGGGTGTTAGTGTTAGGGTTAGACTTAGCTTTTGGGGGTTAATACATTTATTAGAATAGCGGTGAGCTCCGGTCGGCAGATTAGGGGTTAATAATTGAAGGTAGGTGTCGGCGATGTTAGGGAGGGCAGATTAGGGGGTTAATACTATTTATGATAGGGTTAGTGAGGCGGATTAGGGGTTAATAACTTTATTATAGTAGCGCTCAGGTCCGCTCGGCAGATTAGGGGTTAATAAGTGTAGGTAGGTGTCGGCGACGTTGAGGGGGGGCAGATTAGGGGTTAATAAATATAACATAGGGGTCGGCGATGTTAGGGGTAGCAGATTAGGGGGTACATAGGGATAACGTAGGTGGCGGCGATTTGCGGTCGGAAGATTAGGGGTTAATTATTTTAAGTAGCTTGCGGCGACGTTGTGGGGGGCAAGTTAGGGGTTAATAGATATAATACAGGGGTCGGCGGTGTTAGGGGCAGCAGATTAGGGGTACATAAGTATAACGTAGGTGGCGGTCGGCAGATTAGGGGTTAAAAATTTTAATCGAGTGGCGGCGATGTGGGGGGACCTCGGTTTAGGGGTACATAGGTAGTTTATGGGTGTTAGTGTACTTTAGGGTACAGTAGTTAAGAGCTTTATAAACCGGCGTTAGCCAGAAAGCTCTTAACTCCTGCTATTTTCAGGCGGCTGGAATCTTGTCGTTAGAGCTCTAATGCTCACTGCAGAAACGACTCTAAATACCGGCGTTAGAAAGATCCCATTGAAAAGATAGGCTACGCAAATGGCGTAGGGGGATCTGCGGTATGGAAAAGTCGCGGCTGAAAAGTGAGCGTTAGACCCTTTAATCACTGACTCCAAATACCAGCGGGCGGCCAAAACCAGCGTTAGGAGCCTCTAACGCTGGTTTTGACGGCTACCGCCGAACTCTAAATCTAGGCCATTGTGTTTATAGAATCACCAGAATTTTGTTGCAGACTTTTTTGCAAGGTTTATAAAACTAGGGCCTAGATTTAGAATTTGGCGGTAGATGGGTTGTTAACGCTACGCGGGCTTTTTTCTGGCCGCACCATAAAATTAACTCTGGTATCGAGAGTCCAAAAAAATGCTGCGTTAGGCTCCAAAAAAGGAGCGTAGAGCATTTTTACCGCAAATGCAACTCTCGATACCAGAGTTGCTTACGGACGCGGCCAGCCTCAAAAACGTGCTTGTGCACGATTCTCCCATAGGAAACAATGGGGCTGTTTGAGCTGTAAAAAAACCTAACACCTGCAAAAAAGCAGCGTTCAGCTCCTAACGCAGCCCCATTGTTTCCTATGGGGAAAACACTTCCTACGTCTGCACCTAACACTCTAACATGTACCCCGAGTCTAAACACCCCTAACCTTACACTTATTAACCCCTAATCTGCCGCCCCCGCTATCGCTGACCCCTGCATTATATTATTAACCCCTAATCTTCCGCTCCGTAAACCGCCGCAACTTACATTATTCCTATGTACCCCTAATCTGCTGCCCCTAACACCGCCGACCCCTATATTATATTTATTAACCCCTAACCTGCCCCCCACAACGTCGCTGCCAGCTACTTACAATAATTAACCCCTAATCTGCCGACCGCAAAGCGCCGCCACCTACGTTATCCTTATGTACCCCTAATCTGCTGCCCCTAACACCGCCGACCCCTATATTATATTTATTAACCCCTAATCTGCCCCCCTCAACGTCGCCGACACCTGCCTACACTTATTAACCCCTAATCTGCCGAGCTGACCTGAGCGCTACTATAATAAAGTTATTAACCCCTAATCCGCCTCACTAACCCTATCATAAATAGTATTAACCCCTAATCTGCCCTCCCTAACATCGCCGACATCTAACTTCAATTATTAACCCCTAATCTGACGACCGGAGCTCATCGCTACTATAATAAATGGATTAACCCCTAAAGCTAAATCTAACCCTAACACTAACACCCCCCTAACTTAAATATAATTTACATCTAACGAAATTAATTAACTCTTATTAAATAAATTATTCCTATTTAAAGCTAAATACTTACCTGTAAAATAAATCCTAATATAGCTACAATTTAAATTATAATTATATTATAGCTATTTTAGGATTAATATTTATTTTACAGGTAACTTTGTATTTATTTTAACCAGGTACAATAGCTATTAAATAGTTAAGAAAAATAAAAAAGAACTAAGTTACAAAAAATAAAAAAATATTTACAAACATAAGAAAAATATTACAACAATTTTAAACTAATTACACCTACTCTAAGCCCCCTAATAAAATAACAAAGACCCCCAAAATAAAAAAATGCCCTACCCTATTCTAAATTAATAAATTTAAAAGCTCTTTTACCTTACCAGCCCTGAACAGGGCCCTTTGCGGGGCATGCCCAAGAAAATCAGCTCTTTTGCCTGTAAAAAAAAAAACATACAATACCCCCCCCCCCAACATTACAACCCACCACCCACATACCCCTAATCTAACCCAAACCCCCCTTAAATAAACCCTAACACTAAGCCCCTGAAGATCTTCCTACCTTGTCTTCACCTCAACAGGTATCACCGATCCGTCCTGGCATCCGGTGCTGAAGAGGTCCAGAAGAGGCTCCAAAGTCTTCCTCCTATCCGGCAAGAAGAGGACATCCGGACCGGCAAACATCTTCATCCAAGCGGCATCTTCGATCTTCTTCCATCCGGTGTGGAGCGGGTCCATGTTGAAGCAGCCGACGCGGATCCATCCTCTTCTTCCGGCGTCTCCCGACGAATGACGGTTCCTTTAAGGGACGTCATCCAAGATGGCGTCCCTCGAATTCCGATTGGCTGATAGGATTCTATCAGCCAATCGGAATTAAGGTAGGAATATTCTGATTGGCTGATGGAATCAGCCAATCAGAATCAAGTTCAATCCGATTGGCTGATCCAATCAGCCAATCAGATTGAGCTTGCATTCTATTGGCTGTTCCGATCAGACGCCGGAAGAAGAGGATGGATCCGCGTCGGCTGCTTCAACATGGACCCGCTCCACACCGGATGGAAGAAGATCGAAGATGCCGCTTGGATGAAGATGTTTGCCGGTCCGGATGTCCTCTTCTTGCCGGATAGGAGGAAGACTTTGGAGCCTCTTCTGGACCTCTTCAGCACCGGATGCCAGGACAGATCGGTGATACCTGTTGAGGTGAAGACAAGGTAGGAAGATCTTCAGGGGCTTAGTGTTAGGTTTATTTAAGGGGGGTTTGGGTTAGATTAGGGGTATGTGGGTGGTGGGTTGTAATGTTGGGGGGGGGGGTATTGTATGTTTTTTTTTACAGGCAAAAGAGCTGATTTTCTTGGGGCATGCCCCGCAAAGGGCCCTGTTCAGGGCTGGTAAGGTAAAAGAGCTTTTAAATTTATTAATTTAGAATAGGGTAGGGCATTTTTTTATTTTGGGGGTCTTTGTTATTTTATTAGGGGGCTTAGAGTAGGTGTAATTAGTTTAAAATTGTTGTAATATTTTTCTTATGTTTGTAAATATTTTTTTATTTTTTGTAACTTAGTTCTTTTTTATTTTTTGTACTTTAGTTAGTTTATGTAATTGTAGTTATTTGTAGAAATTGTATTTAATTTATTTATTGATAGTGTAGTGTTAGGTTTTATTGTAGGTAATTGTAGGTATTTTATTTAATTAATTTATTGATAGGGTAGTGTTAGGTTTAATTATAACTTAGGTTAGGACTTATTTTACAGGTAATTTTGTTATTATTTTAACTAGGTAACTATTAAATAGTTCTTAACTATTTAATAGCTATTGTACCTGGTTAAAATAATTACAAAGTTGCCTGTAAAATAAATATTAATCCTAAAATAGCTACAATGTAATTATAATTTATAGTGTAGCTATATTAGGGTTTATTTTACAGGTAAGTATTTAGCTTTAAATAGGAATAATTTATTTAATAAGAGTTAATTAATTTCGTTAGATTTAAATTATATTTAACTTAGGGGGGTGTTAGTGTTAGGGTTAGACTTAGCTTTAGGGGTTAATCCATTTATTATAGTAGCGGTGAGCTCCGGTCGTCAGATTAGGGGTTAATAATTGAAGTTAGGTGTCGGCGATGTTAGGGAGGGCAGATTAGGGTTAATACTATTTATGATAGGGTTAGTGAGGCGGATAGGGGTTAATAACTTTATTATAGTAGCGCTCAGGTCCGCTCGGCAGATTAGGGGTTAATAAGTGTAGTTAGGTGTCGGCGACGTTGAGGGGGGCAGATTAGGGGTTAATAAATATAATATAGGGGTCGGTGGTGTTAGGGGCAGCAGATTAGGGGTACATAAGGATAACGTAGGTGGCGGCGCTTTGTGGTCGGCAGATTAGGGGTTAATTATTGTAAGTAGCTTGCGGCGACGTTGTGGGGGGCAGGTTAGGGGTTAATAAATATAATACAGGGGTCGGCGGGGTTAGGGGCAGCAGATTAGGGGTACATAAGTATAACGTAGGTGGCGGTCGGCAGATTAGGGGTTAAAAAAATTTAATCGAGTTGCGGCTATGTGGGGGGACCTCAGTTTAGGGGTGCATAGGTAGTTTATGGGTGTTAGTGTACTTTAGGGTACAGTAGTTAAGAGCTTTATGAACCGGCGTTAGCCCAGAAAGCTCTTAACTCCTGCTTTTTTCCTGCGGCTGGAGTTTTGTCGTTAGAGCTCTAACGCTCACTTCAGAAACCACTCTAAATACCGGCGTTAGGAAGATCCCATTGAAAAGATAGGATACGCAATTTACGTAAGGGGATCTGCGGTATGGAAAAGTCGCGGCTGAAAAGTGAGCGTTCGACTCTATTTTGAGTGACTCCAAATACCGGCGGTAGCCTAAAACCAGCGTTAGGAGCCTCTAACGCTGGTTTTCACGGCTAACGCCGAACTCTAAATCTAGGCCTAGGTCTCTACAAAGGTATTTTTATATACCAGCACACTCTTCCAGCTTCAATTTGAAGCTCCTCCTTTTCTTGGTTTTTAGAATCAACCCGTAAATAAAAACATCATTACGGGCCAGGGTAGCCGATGCGAAGCTAATGAAAATGTTACAACATGTCACAACAAGCTAAAATGTACAGTTACAAGCCTACATAACAACTTATAGTAGCGGCAACAGCTCTTAACCGTGTAACGTTTTGGCCATACAATCCATACATTTACTGTGCCAAGTAACACTTCTTACAGGCTGCTAGGATATGACAGGCAATATAGATATATACAGCTGGAATAGAACTATACAATATATACAGTAATGTGATGGTATATTGTACCAATAACGACATTGGCCCAGACATTATCCCTAATCATATATATCCAATAATGTGAATAGTTACCTGTATTGGTCTTCAGTAACTCCTGTAGTATAGGTAGAAATCAGTGGGCACCCACTAGAGCGTACATTCATGTGGATCATCAAAGGATTCCATCACCTATATTATCAGACATATACTGGATCTTCATCAATATAACAACAGGAAGTTGATAGAAAGGTCTAAAGTCCAGAGAGGTGTTGAGACTTCTTGGCATTAGTGTATCCATCATATAGATCAATTTAGTCTCTAGTTGCAGTAGCCTCTTGGCTCTATTGCCTCCTCTAGCCAATGGGGGTACATGATCGATCATCATTGAGTGCAGACTATGCTTGCATTTGGCAAAATGGCACGTCCCCGGCTGTTCCGACTCTCCTTTTTCCAAGGCTTCCCTAATGGTGCATCGATGGTTGGCCATCATGTCCTTAAAGGGGGTAATCGTTTTACCAATAAAGACCAATGAGCAAGGACAAATAAGGATATAAACCACATAAGTACTCGTACACATCAGCCTGTGATGAATTTCGTACCATCTGTTACTATGTGGATGCTGGAACGATTAACCCCTTAGCATGCTGTTACAGGTTACACAATTGCCACATGGGAAGCAACCTTTTTTGGCTGACTTAAGCCAGGTATCTTTTCGATAGCATTCGACAGGGTCTGTTTTCACCAGGATGTCCCTTAAGTTGTCCATTCTGCGATACACCATTCTGGGGGGCCTCATGTGCTGAAATGTAACGATGTATCCAATTCAATTACCGGCCAATGTTGCCGCACAGATCTCGCCAAGGTATCATATGTTGGGACATATGAAGTCACAAAGTTCAGCTGATCTTTATTCACAGTAGTGTTCAAGTTCCCCTTGACTAATTTATCCTCAATAGGGTTCAACAACCTCTCTTTAATGTCTGCAATCAATTTTCTCTCATAGCTCTTGACATCAATTTCTTCTCCATTTCTGCCAGTTGAATCATCATTGTGGGGGATGTTACTTGGCACAGTAAATGTATGGATTGTATGACCAAGACGTTAAGCGGTTGAGAGTTTTTGCAACTACTATAAGTTGTTATGTAGGCTTGTGACTGTACATTTTATTTTGTTGTGACATGTAACATTTTAATTAACTTCACATCAGCTATACTGGCCCGTAATGATGTTTTTATTTACAGGTTGCCATGGCAATGCCTGCTTATGTTATAGCCCTTTCCAGCCAAATACCTTGTCATATATCATATACCTTTTAACCCTTATAAAACATTTTTATTAATATTTATATGAATATTTGTTTTATCAAAAAGTGCATGTATAAGTGTAACACTTTATTTTAATGTATTTATGTTATGTTTGGTGCATGCTTTTTTTTAACAATTACACATTACGCAAGGTCTTCAGTTGTGCTAACCAGATAAGGGCAAATTCTGCTTGCGATTGAGCGCCACAGTTTACTTTTAACTAGTAATACTATTACGTCCCTGTAATGACCCAAATAGTGAATACAGTTATTATTAGTCTTTTCACCTTTAATACAACTCTGCTGACTTCTGTTAAGTTTATTTGCAGTCCTGAATGTGATAATGTGTCACAGCAATGTTTAATATATGTGTACCTTGTCATAACCACTTATATTATGACTTGAATATAAGTATGTATAAACAAGGCATTAGTATGGTTTCCAATATAGCAGAAAACCCAATCTCTGGTATCTACTTATCATGAAACCAGAAATGAAATAACAGTAATTGAGCTCAATAAGTAGCGCTTAGGATGATGTGGTTTGTGCACATAAAAGGTATTAAATACATTGATATCGGTCAGAGAATATACACAAAGTACTCACACCAAGGAGACTGTGATTTTCAGGGCAGAGAAGTGGTCGGTGTGAACGATGAGCACACAAGGTGAGAATGCAGAGCGGAGACAGCGTCAAGCGAAGCAGGAAGCCGCTGGCGGTGACGTCACCGAGGTTCAGATGCAGCTTCACGATCCGGAGACTGTCAGCAGTTCTTAGTGACTCAGTAAGATTACGAGTCACAAGGTAGGCAAAACGAATGTCACAAGAAATTAGCAAGGTGACAAAGAAAGGAATGTGCTCTCTAGGGCCTAGATTTGGAGTTCGGCGGTAGCCGTCAAAACCAGCGTTAGAGGCTCCTAACGCTGGTTTTGGCCGCCCGCTGGTATTTGGAGTCAGTGATTAAAGGGTCTAACGCTCACTTTTCAGCCGCGACTTTTCCATACCGCAGATCCCCCTACGCCATTTGCGTAGCCTATCTTTTCAATGGGATCTTTCTAACGCTGGTATTTAGAGTCGTTTCTGAAGTGAGCGTTAGAGCTCTAACGACAAAATTCCAGCCGCCTGAAAATAGCAGGAGTTAAGAGCTTTCTGGCTAACGCCGGTTTATAAAGCTCTTAACTACTGTACCCTAAAGTACACTAACACCCATAAACTACCTATGTACCCCTAAACCGAGGTCCCCCCACATCGCCGCCACTCTATTTAAATTTTTAACCCCTAATCTGCCGACCGCCACCTACGTTATACTTATGTACCCCTAATCTGCTGCCCCTAACCCCGCCGACCCCTGTATTACATTTATTAACCCCTAACCTGCCCCCCACAACGTCGCCGCCAGCTACTTAAAATAATTAACCCCTAATCTTCCGACCGCAAAGCGCCGCCACCTACGTTATCCCTATGTACCCCTAATCTGCTGCCCCTAACACCGCCGACCCCTATATTATATTTATTAACCCCTAATCTGTCCCCCTCAACGTCGCCGACACCTGCCTACACTTATTAACCCCTAATCTGCCGAGCGGACCTGAGCGCTACTATAATAAAGTTATTAACCCCTAATCCGCATCACTAACCCTATCATAAATAGTATTAACCCCTAATCTGCCCTCCCTAACATCGCCGACAGCTACCTTCAATTATTAACCCCTAATCTGCCGAGCGGACCTCACCGCTATTCTAATAAATGGATTAACCCCTAAAGCTAAGTCTAACCCTAACACTAACACCCCCCTAAGTTAAATATAATTTACATCTAACGAAATAAATTAACTCTTATTAAATAAATTATTCCTATTTAAAGCTAAATACTTACCTGTAAAATAAATCCTAATATAGCTACAATATAAATTATAATTATATTATAGCTATTTTAGGATTAATATTTATTTTACAGGCAACTTTGTAATTATTTTAACCAGGTACAATAGCTATTAAATAGTTAAGAACTATTTAATAGTTACCTAGTTAAAATAATAACAAATTTACCTGTAAAATAAATCCTAACCTAAGTTATAATTAAACCTAACACTACCCTATCAATAAAATAATTAAATAAACTACCTACAATTACCTACAATTAACCTAACACTACACTATCAATAAATTAATTAAACACAATTCCTACAAATAAATACAATTAAATAAACTAGCTAAAGTACAAAAAATAAAAAAGAACTAAGTTACAGAAAATAAAAAAATATTTACAAACATAAGAAAAATATTACAACAATTTTAAACTAATTACACCTACTCTAAGCCCCCTAATAAAATAACAAAGCCCCCCAAAATAAAAAATTCCCTACCCTATTCTAAATTAAAAAAGTTACAAGCTCTTTTACCTTACCAGCCCTGAACAGGGCCCTTTGCGGGGCATGCCCCAAGAATTTCAGCTCTTTTGCCTGTAAAAAAAAACATACAATACCCCCCCCCCCAACATTACAACCCACCACCCACATACCCCTAATCTAACCCAACCCCCCTTAAATAAACCTAACACTAAGCCCCTGAAGATCTTCCTACCTTGTCTTCACCATCCAGGTATCACCGATCCGTCCTGGCTCCAAGATCTTCATCCAACCCAAGCGGGGGTTGGCGATCCATAATCCGGTCCAGAAGAGGCTCCAAAGTCTTCCTCCTATCCGGCAAGAAGAGGACATCCGGACCGGCAAACATCTTCTCCAAGCGGCATCTTCGATCTTCTTCCATCCGGAGCGAAGCGGCAGGATCCTGAAGACATCCAGCGCGGAACATCCATCCGGACCGACGACTGAACGACGAATGACTGTTCCTTTAAGGGACGTCATCCAAGATGGCGTCCCTCGAATTCCGATTGGCTGATAGGATTCTATCAGCCAATCGGAATTAAGGTAGGAATTTTCTGATTGGCTGATGGAATCAGCCAATCAGAATCTAGTTCAATCCGATTGGCCGATCCAATCAGCCAATCAGATTGAGCTCGCATTCTATTGGCTGATCGGAACAGCCAATAGAATGCGAGCTCAATCTGATTGGCTGATTGGATCAGCCAATCGGATTGAACTTGATTCTGATTGGCTGATTCCATCAGCCAATCAGAAAATTCCTACCTTAATTCCGATTGGCTGATAGAATCCTATCAGCCAATCGGAATTCGAGGGACGCCATCTTGGATGACGTCCCTTAAAGGAACAGTCATTCGTCGGTCCGGATGGATGTTCCGCGCTGGAGGTCTTCAGGATCCTGCCACTTTGCTCCGGATGGAAGAAGATCGAAGATGCCGCTTGGAGAAGATGTTTGCCGGTCCGGATGTCCTCTTCTTAGTTCCTCCTATCCGGCAAGAAGAGGACATCCGGACCGGCAAACATCTTCTCCAAGCGGCATCTTCGATCTTCTTCCATCCGGAGCAAAGTGGCAGGATCCTGAAGACCTCCAGCGCGGAACATCCATCCGGACCGACGAATGACTGTTCCTTTAAGGGACGTCATCCAAGATGGCGTCCCTCGAATTCCGATTGGCTGATAGGATTCTATCAGCCAATCGGAATTAAGGTAGGAATTTTCTGATTGGCTGATGGAATCAGCCAATCAGAATCAAGTTCAATCCGATTGGCTGATCCAATCAGCCAATCAGATTGAGCTCGCATTCTATTGGCTGTTCCGATCAGCCAATAGAATGCGAGCTCAATCTGATTGGCTGATTGGATCGGCCAATCGGATTGAACTAGATTCTGATTGGCTGATTCCATCAGCCAATCAGAAAATTCCTACCTTAATTCCGATTGGCTGATAGAATCCTATCAGCCAATCGGAATTCGAGGGACGCCATCTTGGATGACGTCCCTTAAAGGAACAGTCATTCGTCGTTCAGTCGTCGGTCCGGATGGATGTTCCGCGCTGGATGTCTTCAGGATCCTGCCGCTTCGCTCCGGATGGAAGAAGATCGAAGATGCCGCTTGGAGAAGATGTTTGCCGGTCCGGATGTCCTCTTCTTGCCGGATAGGAGGAAGACTTTGGAGCCTCTTCTGGACCGGATTATGGATCGCCAACCCCCGCTTGGGTTGGATGAAGATCTTGGAGCCAGGACGGATCGGTGATACCTGGATGGTGAAGACAAGGTAGGAAGATCTTCAGGGGCTTAGTGTTAGGTTTATTTAAGGGGGGTTTGGGTTAGATTAGGGGTATGTGGGTGGTGGGTTGTAATGTTGGGGGGGGGGGGTATTGTATGTTTTTTTTTACAGGCAAAAGAGCTGAAATTCTTGGGGCATGCCCCGCAAAGGGCCCTGTTCAGGGCTGGTAAGGTAAAAGAGCTTGTAACTTTTTTAATTTAGAATAGGGTAGGGAATTTTTTATTTTGGGGGGCTTTGTTATTTTATTAGGGGGCTTAGAGTAGGTGTAATTAGTTTAAAATTGTTGTAATATTTTTCTTATGTTTGTAAATATTTTTTTATTTTCTGTAACTTAGTTCTTTTTTATTTTTTGTACTTTAGCTAGTTTATTTAATTGTATTTATTTGTAGGAATTGTGTTTAATTAATTTATTGATAGTGTAGTGTTAGGTTAATTGTAGGTAATTGTAGGTAGTTTATTTAATTATTTTATTGATAGGGTAGTGTTAGGTTTAATTATAACTTAGGTTAGGATTTATTTTACAGGTAAATTTGTTATTATTTTAACTAGGTAACTATTAAATAGTTCTTAACTATTTAATAGCTATTGTACCTGGTTAAAATAATTACAAAGTTGCCTGTAAAATAAATATTAATCCTAAAATAGCTATAATATAATTATAATTTATATTGTAGCTATATTAGGATTTATTTTACAGGTAAGTATTAGCTTTAAATAGGAATAAGTTATTTAATAAGAGTTAATTAATTTCGTTAGATGTAAATTATATTTAATTTAGGGGGGTGTTAGTGTTAGGGTTAGACTTAGCTTTAGGGGTTAATCCATTTATTAGAATAGCGGTGAGCTCCGATCGGAAGATTAGGGGTTAATAATTGAAGGTAGGTGTCGGCGATGTTAGGGAGGGCAGATTAGGGGTTAATACTATTTATGATAGGGTTAGTGAGGCGGATTAGGGGTTAATAACTTTATTATAGTAGCGCTCAGGTCCGCTCGGCAGATTAGGGGTTAATAAGTGTAGGCAGGTGTCGGCGACGTTGTGGGGGGCAGGTTAGGGGTTAATAAATATAATATAGGGGTCGGCGGTGTTAGGGGTAGCAGATTAGGGGTACATAGGGAGAACGTAGGTTGCGGCGGTTTACGGAGCGGCAGATTAGGGGTTAAAAAAAATATGCAGGGGTCAGCGATAGCGGGGGCGGCAGATTAGGGGTTAATAAGTGTAAGGGTAGGGGTGTTTAGACTCGGGGTACATGTTAGGGTGTTAGGTGCAGACGTAGGAAGTGTTTCCCCATAGGAAACAATGGGGCTGCGTTAGGAGCTGAACGCTGCTTTTTTGCAGGTGTTAGGTTTTTTTTCAGCTCAAACAGTCCCATTGTTTCCTATGGGAGAATCGTGCACGAGCACGTTTTTGAGGCCGGCCGCGTCCGTAAGCAACTCTGGTATCGAGAGTTGCATTTGCGGTAAAAATTCTCTACGCTCCTTTTTTGGAGCCTAACGCAGCATTTGTTTGAACTCTCGATACCAGAGTTAATTTTATGGTGCGGCCAGAAAAAAGCCCGCGGAGCGTTAACAGCCCTTTTACCGCCGAACTCCAAATCTAGGCCTAAGTAAACCCAATCTAAGGGATAGAAAGGCAGGCAGAACACAGTGCGGTAATCAGTGGCTCAGTGAGAGGCTAATACTTTCAGGGTGTAACCAGAATACCAAGCAAAGTATTCTGGGAAACACAAGAATTTATAGAGGGATAACTAGAAAGTCTTAAAGGTACAGATGACATTACAGTCCCGCTCTAGCAATAGCCACTTCTAATCTAGCCCTAAATTTGTATATCTTTATTGAATATAAAATGTGTGTATGTATGTAAGTAAAAGTAATTCTACGCTTATACACATCTCAGATGACAATATAACAGGGATTTTTGAGGATAAGAAGAAACACATGCACACTAAACAACACACATGCACTTACACACTACACATCTTTCTACAGTGACGGAAAAAATTATTTGATCTCCGGCTGATTTTGTACATTTTCCCACTGACAAAGAAATGATCAGTCTATAATTTTAATGTTAGGTTTATTTGAACAGTGAGAGACAGAATAACAACTTAAAAATCCAGAAAAAGTTTATAAATTGATTTGCATTTTAATGAGTGAAATAAGTATTTGATCCCCTATCAATCAGCAAAATTCCTGGCTCCTAGGTGTCTTTTATACAGGTTATGAGCTGAGATTAGGAGCACTCTCTTAAAGGGAGACGGTGCTCCTAAGCTCAGCGTGTTACCTGTATAATAGATACTTGATCAAGATCAAAGAGCTATCCAAGGATGTCACAGACAAGATTGTAGACCTACACAAGGCTGGAATGGGTTACAAGACCATCGCCAAGCAGCTTGGTGAGAAGGTGACAACAGTTGGTGTGATTATTTGCAAATGGAAGAAACACAAAATAACTGTCAATCTCCCTCGGTCTGGGGCTCCATGCAAGATCTCACCTCATGGAGTTTCAATGATCATGAGAACGGTGAGGAATCAGCCCAGAATTACATGGGAGGATCTTGTCAATGATTTCAAGGCAGCTGAGACCATAGTCACCAAGAAAACAATTGACAACACACTAGGCCGTGAAGGACTGAAATCCTGCAGTGCCCGCAAGGTCCCCCTCCTCAAGGAGACACATGTACAGGCCCGTCTGATGCTTGCCAATGAACATCTGAATGATTCAGAGGAGAACTGGATGAAAGTGTTGTGGTCAGATGAGACCAAAATCGAGCTCTTTGGCATCAACTCAACTCGCCCTGTTTGGAGGAGGAGGAATGCAGCCTATGACCCCAAGAACACCATACCCAATCAAACATGGAGGTGGAAACATTATGCTTTGGGGGTGTTTTTCTGCTAAGGGGACTGGACAACTTCACAAAACACACGCGAAGGCAACAAAGGAGTGGCTCAAGAAGAAGCACATTAAGGTCCTGGAGTGGTAACAAACAAAAAAAAGGCCCTATATGAATAGCCTAGCTACCCCTGGCAAAGTGAAATCCCAATCACTTCAATGAATACAGGTCTAAGATAACAAATCAGGGGAGCGCTACAAACCAGCAGCTATATAAGAGATCAAGTAGTACACAGAGTGAATACTCTAAAAAACGTACATACCTTAAAAGACTTATGTATATATATTGTATATATATATTTAATAAAAATGAAATTAATACAAATAAAAGAAAACCACCAGTGGTGTACAATATTAATCAAAAGTAAATATGGCTCTCTAAATGGAATCAGATTAAAACTGTCTGAGGATGGGACCATACAACTTCCTTTAAGTCAAAAACAGGCAGTTCATAAAAGGTATTGGTAAACGGTAAACGGATAAATTAAAAAACAGGCAGTTAAACTTGTATGGAGGGGCAGGATAAAAAGTTCAGCTGTTATTGATTGCAATGTATGTTTGTACACTCAGCTACCATACTTTACATCACTGGTGTCTGCTTGGTCCGTGACTCACTCTTTCCCAGAATCTGAAATCCTTGCCGATTTCTCCACTTCTATGATGTGTGACTTAGCTTACCCTTAGATCCGGCGTCCAGTATAACACCTCTCGAGACTCTGACGTTCTTTTCTGTGGGTTGCTTTTTCCGGGTCATGTGTTTAGGTCACAGGTTTTAGATGAACCAATGGAAGAAGCGGATTACTGGGTTGTTAAAAGCTGGTCTTTAAATGCAGAGTAGTAAGTGTACAAAGTATCCAGAAAAGATATATCAAATACTTAATGCATGAAATTCATCAGAGCGCTCTGATCTTGAAGTTAAAAACAGCTCTCCATCATCATCTACGCGTTTCAGCTTTGCAGCCTTTCTCAAGATGGAACTTTTTGACCCATACTCCCCTATTTATCCGTTAATTCCTTAATTGATGCTCTTCCTTCAGTTCTTGCTTAAAGGTGTAGCCTTTCGTTATAGCCATACTTAGAGACTTTTTCTTGGGGCCAACATATTTGTATGCTAAAAGTTACTTGTTAGAACAACAATTCTAACAAAAATGAATCTAATATTATTCTTGTAAGATAGAAGGGATTTTAAAACCATCTATTATTAAACTATTAATACAATGGAAAAAAAAAAATATGAACTAAATGTATACACACATACCCTTAAAAAATTGTGTTAACTAGTGTTTTAAATGCTAATATTATAATGTTCCCTCTGTGAGTTATTCCATAATGATATTCAAATCTAACTAAACTTTAAAAGTCTATATATAAACTTATACATTTAACCTAAAGTTTTCTTTCATATAGTGACTGATATTAGTGCTCAATTTAAATGTTACCCTCTATATCATTCCATAATGGAATTCAAATCTAACTCTACATTTAGTCCCCTAGGGTCTAAACTTTTAAATAAGAAAATAAGTTCTGCTTCTGCCCTTAGCAATTTTTTATTTATGTCTCCCCCCCTTGGGTCTTCCTTAATTTTTCTTATGCCCCAATATTTAAAATAACTTGTGCTTTGATTATGACATTCTTTAAAATGGCGAGATAACAGTTGACCCTCAAATCCATGTTCAATGTTAAGGAGACGCTCCCTTATTCTATCTTTCAAAGGGCAGGAGGTCTCCCCATAATATTGTTTTTTTACAGGAACATTGTGCTAAGTACACCACATTCCTATCTGAGCACCTAATGCAATCTCTTATCTCATACTCTTTGTTTGTTGAGCTAGATGTTACATATTTGGTTTTATTACTAAAACTACATGCTTTACACTCTATACATGGGTAAAAACCCATAATTTTTTTATTTTTCATATCAACCTCAATATATGCATTACTTAGTTTCCTTGACACACTAGGAGCTAATATAGATTTTAAATTCTTGGCCTTTTTAAAAACTATCTCTGGTCTGTCTGAAAGTAATTCACCCATAATTAGGGTCCCTTTGGAGTATGTACCAATGTTTAACCCCAAAGGAACAAGAAGTATTAAAACAACTTAGAAACAATAAAAATGTGGTCATAAAGCAGGCGGATAAGGGGTGTGGGATCGTTATTTTAAATTCAACAGATTATTTCAAAGAAGCAGAGAGATTATTGATTGATGAAAACACATATTAAAAGATAAAACAAAATCCATTTAGTAAACAAAAAATAGAATTGGAAGTATTATTGTAGCATGAGTATAAGAAAGGTATATTAAATGGAAAAGAATTTGAATTCCTTAATGAGAAATACCCAAGAAATCCTAAGTTTTACTATTTACCCAAAATACATAAAAGTCTCACCAATCCTCCTGGGAAACCTATTATCTCAGGTATTCAATCTTTCACTTCAAATTTGTCACAGTACATCGACCATTTTTTTACAAAAATATGTAGTGAAACTGGAGGCTTATCTTAAAGATTCAACGGATCTCCTTAACCTACTATCCAATATTGAATGGAACAATGAATATTTCCTCATAACTTGTGATGTATGCTCTCTGTATAGAAGTATTAAACATGAAATAGGAGTGGAAGCAGTGAAAGAAGCTATAGATTATTTTTTACATAAAGAGGGAGATATGCGTTTGGAACAAATTGACTTCATTAAACAATGTATTGAGTTTATTTAAAAAGATAATTATTTCAATTTTAATGGTCAATTTTTCCTCCAAGTACAGGGTGCGGCGATGGGCACCACATTTGCCCCTAGCTACGCAAACCTATTTATGGGCTATCTAGAAGATAAGGTCTTGTTTAGCGAAAATTGGGGGGCAAACTTGGTGCTCTATCGCAGATTTATCAACGATATTTTTATTATTTGGAGGGGGGGTATTGAAATATTTGAGTGTTTTATGGACGATCTAAAAAACAAATATTTTGGTCTAGATTTCACCTATAAAATCAGTAAAACCCATATAAACTATTTAGATTTAGATATAGATATTATAGAAGGTAATTTATATACTAAAAATCATTTTAAAGCAGTCGATTCGAATAAATATATACATAATGACAGTTGTCATTTAAAAAGATGGATCGACAATATACCTAAAAATCAGTTCACAAGAGTGAGAAAAAACTGCTCTAGACTTATAGACTTTGAGATACAAGCTGACCAACTAGAAACCAAGTTTAATCAGAGGGGATATGACAGGAAATTAAAAAAAGAAGCCAGGGAACTAGCAAGAGGAAGGGAAAGATCTGAACTATTAAAAAGGAAACCCAAAATAGATAAAACTAAGGATACCTGTATATTATGGACACCATTCATCACTGATTATAACACAAATCACAAAGAATTACGAAATATTTTTAATAAACATTGGTAAATACTCCAAAGGGACCCTATTATGGGTGAATTACTTTTAGACAGACCAGAGAGAATTTTTAAAAAGGCCAAGAATTAAAAATCTATATTAGCCCCAAGTGTGCCAAGGAAACTAAGTAATACATATATTGAGGTTGATATGCAAAATAAAAAATTGATGGGTTTTTACCCATGTATAGGGTGTAAAGCATGTAGTTTTAGTAATAAAACCAAATATGTAACATCTAGCTCAACAAACAAAGAGTATGAGATAAGAGATTGCATTAGGTGCACAGATAGGAATGTGGTGTACTTAGCACAATGTTCCTGTAAAAAAACAATATTTAGGGGAGACCTCCCGCCCTTTGAAAGATAGAATAAGGGAGCATCTCTTTAACATTGAACATGGATTTGAGGGTCACATGTTATCTTGCCATTTTAAAGAATGTCATAATCAAAGCACAAGGGATTTTAAATATTGGGGCATAAGAAAAATTAAGGGAGACCTAAGGGGGGGGGGGAGACATAAATAAAAAAAAAATTGCTAAGGGCAGGAGCAGAACTTATTTTCTTATTTAAAAGTTTAGAACCTAGGGGATTAAATGTAGAGTTAGATTTGAATTCCATTATGGAATGATATAGAGGGTAACATTAAATTGAGCACTAAAATCAGTCACTATATGAAAGAAAACTTTAGGTTAAATGTATAAGTTTATATATAGACTTTTAAAGTATAGTTAGATTTGAATTCCATTATGGAATAACTCACAGAGGGAACATTATAATATTAGAATTTAAAACACTAGTTAACACAATTTTTTAAGGGTATGTGTGTATATATATATATATATATATATATATATATATATATATATATATACATACATCTATTTATATGATATTATGATAATTATACACATGAAACATATACACTCTGGAGAATAGATATTATTATTAACCCATTCACAAAACACACAATTTCACAATTTGAGTAAATGTATTGGAATGATTTTTGCATATAGGTTTGCATTGCAAACATTCAGTTCATATTTTGTTTTTGTTTCTATTTTATTAATATTTTTATAATAGATGGTTTTAAAATCCCTTCTATCTTACAAGAATAATATTAGATTCAATTTTGTTAGAATTGTTGTCGTTCTAACAAGTCACTTTTAGTATACAAATATGTTGGCCTCAAGAAAAAGTCTCTAAGTATGGCTATAATGAAAGGCTACACCTTTAAGCAAGAACTGAAGCAAGAGCATCAATTAAGGAATTAACAGAGAAATAGGGGAGTATGGGTAAAAAAGTTCCATCTTGAGAAAGGCTGCAAAGCTGAAATGCGTAGATGATGATGGAGAGCTGTTTTTAACTTCAAGATCAGAACGCTCTGATGAATTTCATGCATTAAGTATTTGATACATCTTTGCTGGATACTTTGTACACTTACTACTCTGCATTTAAAAACCAGCTTTCAACAACCTGGTAATCCGCTTCTTCCATTGGTTCATCTAAAACCTGTGACCTAAACACATGACCCGGAAAAAGCAACCCACAGAAAAGAACGTCAGAGTCTCAAGAGGTGTTATACTGGACGCCGGATCTAAGGGTAAGCTAAGTCACACATCATAGAAGCGGAGAAATCGACAAGGATTTCGGATTCTGAGAAAGAGTGAGTCATGGACTGTCAAGGTGCCAGGAATCAGACTGAGACGAGAAGTTAAAAAATAATCACACCTTTATTAATAGCAAAAAATAATAAAGAGCCCACAAGTCAAATAACAAGCCAGGAGTCAAAACTAGAGCTGGTAGTCAGACAACCCGAGTCAGGAGCCAAAGTGAGTAGTCAGACGAGCCGGAATCAGGAACAAGGAGAACAGCAGAGTCAGGAACAAGCCAGGGATCAGGAACCAGGAGGGACGTCACACAGCCAGGTAATACACAGGAGCTCTCACAAACAGGTCTGAGAAAACGCAAGGGCAAAGCTTACTGAATAAAGGCCCTTTAAATAATTAGTGATAACATCACCATTCTGAGACTGTATCCTGTCTCACATGGATGATGTAAACCAGTCTGGCCATAAAAGGAAGTACAGGAAGTGAGCAGCATCTCCCAGAATGCACCAAAGTCAGCAAGAGAGGTGAGTAAAATGGCTGCCAGCAGCACATGGCAAACAAGTCAGGAAAAAACCCTGACAGTACCCTCCCCTCAACGACCCCTCCCCCGCGGGAGGACAAAAGGCTTATTGGGGAAACAGGCATGGAAGGCACGGAGGAGGGCGGGAGCATGAACATCAGAGGAGGGAACCCATGAACGCTCCTCTGGACCGTAGCCCCTCCAATGAACCAAATACTGTACGCGGCCCCTGGACATACGAGAGTCAATAATGCTGCTGACCTCATACTCCTCATGGTTGTCAACAATGATAGGACGGGGACGAGGCAACACAGTGGTAAACCGATTACAAACCAATGGTTTCAAGAGGGAGACATGAAAAACATTGGAGATGTGCATTGCAGGAGGAAGGTCAGTCAGAGTATTCGAAAAGGACCAACATAACGGGGAGTCAGTTTATTGGAAGGCACATGAAGGTTCAAGTTGTGGGAGGACAGCCAAACTCTCTCACCAACCTGGTAGGAAGGTGCAGGCAGACGCCTACGATCAGCCTGGAACTTTTGGCGCTGCATAGAATGATGAAGGCAATCCTGAATCTGCACCCACGTGGAACGGAGTTGCCGGAGATGCTCCTCCAAAGCCGGAATACCCTGAGACATGAATGAATCGGGCAACAAGGATGGTTGAAACCCATAATTCTCCAAGAACGGGGATAACTTGGAGGAAGCATTAATAGCACTATTACGAGCAAACTCTGCCCAAGGAAACAGTTCAGACCAATTATTGTGGCGATCTGAGACATAGCAACGGAGGAACTGTTCCAGAGCTTGATTAGACCGCTCCGTAGCCCCATTTGATTGAGGGTGATATGCCGAGGAGAAGGAGAGCTGGATCCCCATTTGAGCACAAAAGGAACGCCAAAATCTGGAGACAGACTGGCTACCCCGGTCCGACACTATCTCTTTGGGTAACCCATGTAAACGGAAAACCCCACGGGCAAAAATTGAAGCAAGCTCCTGAGCGGTAGGCAACTTCTTCAAGGGAATGCAATGTGACATTTTAGAAAAAGGGTCAACCACCATAAGGATAACAGTATTGCCATTGGAAACAGGGAGCTCGACAATGAAGTCCATGGAAAGATGTGTCCAAGGACGCTCACCATTAGCAATAGGTTGAAGAAGACCCACAGGAAGACGTTGAGGAGTCTTATTCTGTGCACAAACTGAGCAGGAGGCAACATACGCAGCAACATCAGAACGAAGACCTGGCCACCAGAATTGTCGAGTGACAGACCAAATCATTTGGTTCTTGCCTGGGTGACCTGCGGCTTTAGGATAGTGGTAAGTGTGCAAAAGTTTAGTTCGAAGATTCTCAGGAACAAAACACTTACCACTAGGTTTCTTAGGAGGTGCATTGGTTTGTGCAGCCAGGATCTCCTCCCCCAAGGGAGAAGTCAAATTAGTACATATGGTAGCCACAATATGGTCAGGAGGTATAACTGGAGTAGGTACAGATTCCTCCTTGGACAGAGGTGAAAATTGTTGAGAGAGGGCATCAGCCCTAACATTCTAACTACCAGGCAGGTAGGAGACCACATAATTAAACAGAGACAAAAATAGCGCCCATCTGGCCTGTCGGGGCGACAAACGTTTTGCTTCAGATAGATAAGTTAAATTCTTGTGATCAGTAAGAATGAGCACTGTCACGCTAGTACCCTCGAGAAGATGCCTCCATTCCTTGAGTGCCAAAATTATAGCCAGTAATTCCCTGTCGCCAATTTCATAATTGCACTCCGCTGGAGACAATTTCTTAGAGAAGAAACCACACGGATGCAAGGAACCATCAGGTGTACGACGTTGAGACAAGAGAGCACCTACTCCAGTCTCAGACGCATCGACCTCAAGAACGAAAGGCAGGACAGGGTTAGGATGAGCCAGAACTGGAGCAGCAGCAAAGGCAGTCTTAAGACTATCAAAGGCCTTAATGGCAGTAGGTGACCAATGGAGTGGATCATTCTCTTTACGGGTCATGTCTGTGATAGGTTTGACCAAGGAAGAAAAGTTTTTAATAAACTTTCTATAGTAATTGGCGAACCCCAAAAAACGTTGAATAGACCGAAGACCAACTGGGCGAGGCCACTGCAGAACTGCAGATAACTTGTCAGGATCCATGGAGAACCCTGCAACGGGGATAACATAACCTAGAAAGGTTACTTGAGTCTGATGGAACTCACATTTCTCAAGTTTACAAAATAGGCCATTCTCACGTAGTCTCTGAAGAACCCGTGTAACATCAGAACGATGAGCCTCAAGTGTGGGTGAGTGTATGAGGATGTCGTCTAAGTACACCACAACACACTTTTGCAACATATCTCGTAGGACATCATTAATAAGTTCCTGGAAAACAGCAGGAGCATTACATAGGCCAAATGGCATAATAAGATACTCATAATGCCCGCTCCTGGTGTTAAATGCTGTTTTCCATTCGTGGCCCTCCTTGATCCTAACGAGATTGTACGCTCCTCTCAAATCAAGCTTAGTAAAGACCGTAGCTCCCTTGAGGCGGTCAAAGAGTTCTGTAATGAGCAGAATAGGGTAAGCATTCTTAATGGTAAGACGATTAAGACCCCTATAATAGATGCATGGTCTTAACTCGCCACCCTTTTTCTTCACAAAGAAGAAGCCAGCCCCTGCAGGAGAGCAGGATTTGCGGATGATACCCCGCGACAGAGCATCGGAAACATACTCTTCCATAGCACAATTCTCTGCAACAGACAGAGGGTAAATCTGGCCCCGAGGAGGAATGGCTCCGGGTTGCAGGTCTATGGCACAATCGTAAGACCGGTGAGGAGGCAATGTACCGGCACGCACCTTGTCAAAAATGTCTAGGAACTCTCGGTACTCCTCTGGCAATTGAGATACTGAAGAAGTGCACAAGACTTTAACTGGTTTCTGAAAACAAGTGGAAATATATTGCGGAGACCTCGACAAAATTTCAGACCTGCGCCAGTCGAGACTGGGATTGTGCTTTTGGAGCCAGGGATAAACCAGAACAACCGGAAAATGCGGAGAGTTTATCACCTGGAACTGGAGGGTTTCAAAATGGAGAGCCCCAACAGCCATGGACAACGGAGCGGTTTCGTGAGTAACGAGTGCGGGCTGAAGGGGCCTACCATCAATGGCCTCAATAGCAAGCGGATCAGACCGAGGCAAAACAAGAATGGAGTGCTTCAATACAAATGTACTGTCAATGAAATAGCCTGCAGCACCGGAGTCAACAAGAGCCTGGGTGACTATGGAGGAGTCCACCCAGGAAAGGACAACCGTGACCAAAGGTTTCTCCTTTAGCGGTTCCGGGGACAAGGATAAACCACCTAAGGTCTGTCCCCGACAGGACCTTAGGTGTGAGCGTTTCCCTGCCGTGTAGGACAAGACTTCAAAAGGTGGCCCTGTAACCCACAATAGAGGCAGAGCCCCTCCCTCCTCCTAAAGGCCCTCTCCGCCGCGGAGAGATGTGTGAATCCCAACTACATCGGCTCAGCAGTACCTGGTGACTCGGAACCAGGAGGCATGGGAGGAGAGGGAGGCATGGGTGGGAACGAACATGTAGGAGACAACGTTACAGGAGGCTTCCGCAAGCGCTCCTTGAAAGAAGGCCTCTCACTTAGTCTGATGTCAATTAGGATAAAATAAGACACCAATGCCTCGAGATCTTCTGGTAAATCTCTGGCAGCAACTTCGTCTTTAATCGCATCAAAGAGCCCATGAAAGAAGGCAGCAACAAGGGCTTCATTGTTCCAGCCTACCTCTGCTGCAAGCGTACGGAACTCAATGGCATACTGAGCAACATATCTTGTACCTTGCTGAATGGACATGAGTCGTTTAGCAGCAGAGGAGGAGCGAGCTGGAACATCAAATACCCTTTGAAAGGAGGCCACAAATTCAGGGTAATTTGAAATCACAGGTTTTTTAGTCTCCCACAAGGGATTAGCCTAGGCAAGAGCTGTGTCAGAGAGTAACGAGATGAGAAATCCCACCTTAGCTCTGTCAGAGGGAAACGCCTGAGGTAACATCTCAAAGTAAATGCCCACCTGGTTCAAAAACCCTCTGCACTGATTAGGATCGCCTCCATATCGCTGAGGTAGAGGTGCAGGACCAGACAAGCTCCTGGTAGGACTAGGTGCATCAGTGGAAACAGGAGCAGCCATAACTTGCGGGACACTTTGGTCCAAATGTGCAGTGCGAGTCAGCAGGGTTTGCAGGGCTAGTGCAAATTGATCCAAGCAGGGATCCTGTTCATCCATCCTGGAAATTATGGCAGGTAAAGGTGGATTATTAGCACCATCAGGATTCATGGCCCTTGCGTAATGTCAAGGTGCCAGGAATCAGACTGAGACGAGAAGTGCAAAAATAATCACACCTTTATTAATAGCAAAAAATAATAAAGAGTCCACAAGTCAAATAACAAGCCAGGAGTCAAAACTAGAGCTGGTAGTCAGACAACCCGAGTCAGGAGCCAAAGCGAGTAGTCAGACAAGCCGGAATCAGGAACAAGGAGAACAGCAGAGTCAGGAACAAGCCAGGGATCAGGAACCAGGAGTAATACACAGCCAGGTAATACACAGGAGCTCTCACAAACAGGTCTGAGACAACGCAAGGGCAAAGCATACTGAACAAAGGCCCTTTAAATAATAAGTGATGACATCACAATTCTGAGACTGCGTCCTGTCTCACATGGATGATGTAAACCAGTCTGGCCATATAAGGAAGTACAGGAAGTGAGCAGCATCTCCCAGAATGCACCAAAGTCAGCAAGAGAGGTGAGTAAAATGGCTGCCAGCAGCACATGGCAAACAAGTCAGGAAAAAACCCTGACACGGACCAAGCAGACACCAGTAATGTAAAGTATGGTAGCTGAGTGTACAAACATACATTACAATCAATAACAGCTGATCTTTTTATCATGCCCCTCCGTTTATTAATATTGTACACCACTGGTGGTTTTATTTTATTGGTATTAATTTCATTTTTATTAAATATATATATATATATATATGCAGTATATATACATAAGTCTTTTAAGGTATGTACGTTTTTTAGAGTATTCACTCTGTGTACTACTTGATCTCTTATATAGCTGCTGGTTTGTAGCGCTCCCCTGATTTGTTAGCTAAGGTCCTGGAGTGGCCTAGCCAATATCCAGACCTTAATCCCATAGAAAATCTGTGAAGGGAGCTGAAGGTTCGAGTTGCCAAATGTCAGTTTTGAAACCTTAATGACTTGGAGAGGATCTGCAAAGAGGAGTGGGACAAAATCCCTCCTGAGATGTGTGCAAACCTGGTGGCCAACTACAAGAAACGTCTGATCTCTATGATTGCCAACAAGGTTTTTGCCACCAAGTACTGAGTCATGTTTTGCAAAGGGGTCAAATACTTATTTCACTCAATAAAATGCAAATCACTTGTTGTTATTGTGTCTCTCACTGTTCAAATAAAACTACCTTTAAAATTATAGACTGATCATTTCTTTGTCAGTGGGCAAACTTACAAAATCATCAGGGGATCAAATATTTTTTCCCTCACTGTAATACACACAGAGAGAAGCACACTCTCAGTAACGAACAACCAGGACAATGTGCTTAAAGGGATATGGCTGCACCTCACTGATGCCAAAAGGAGGCTGAAACGATTGTCTTTGGTTGTCATTTCCCTTGTTCAGAGGATAATTGCCTGGTATTTTGGCGCTGGAATGACCTTGTTAGATGGGAATAGACTGATATACTTCAGGAACTTTTTCCTCTGTAAAAGCACAATTGGGCTAAAAGAAGCTACTCCCAGGTGGTAAACTGGCTATAGAACAAACCACTGAGCTGTTATTCACTCCTGGCAGATTGCTTCTCTTTCTATTTATATTCAGTGATAGAATTTGCTAAATAACATGGTAGATAATTAAATGGATGAAACAATCAATAGCCTTAAAAGGGCAACAAAGTAAAATAGTAAAATAACCAAATATGATATTCATCCCTATACTGTGAAAAAAAATTACTTATTACATAATCAAACTGAGAATTAAATGGGACAATGTTCTCAAGCAAGGACCCAAGAACAGTTGAAAGTGGCTGGGTTCTTTCTCTTCCACCCCCACTGGAAAAGTTGAGTTTTGCCCTCAAATTACACTATATGCGCAAAAGTATGTGAACACCTTTACTAATTATTTAGTTCAAGTGTTTATGCGAGTTCCACTGCAAACAGATGCATAAAATCCAATACTTGTTGTATTAAAGAACTAACGGCTAGATTTAGAGTTCTGCGGCCAAAGGGGTGCGTTAGCTACGCATGCTTTTTTTCCACCGCTGGTATTTAGAGTTCACAGAATGGCTGCGTTAGGCTCCAAAAAAGGAGCGTAGAGCATATTTACCGCCACTGCAACTCTAAATACCAGCGTTGCTTACGGACGCGGCCAGCTTAAAAAACGTGCTCGTGCACGATTCCCCCATAGAAAACAATGGGGCAGTTTGAGCTGAAAAAAAACCTAATACCTGCAAAAAAGCAGCGTTCAGTTCCTAACGCAGCCCCATTGTTTACTATGGGGAAACACTTCCTATGTCTGCACCTAACACCCTAACATGTATCCCGAGTCTAAACACCCCTAACCTTACACTTATTAACCTCTAATCTGCCGCCCCCGCTATCGCTGACCCCTGCACTTTATTATTAACCTCTAATCTGCCGCTCCGTACACCACCGCAAGCTACATTATAGCTATGTACCCCTAATCTGCTGCCCCTAACACCGCCGACCCCTATATTATATTTATTAACCCCTAATCTGCCCCCCACAACGTCGCCGCCAGCTACCTACAATAATTAACCCCTAATCTGCCGATCGGATCTCGCCGCTAGTCTAATAAATGGATTAACCCCTAAAGCTAAGTCTAACCCTAACACTAACACCCCCCTAAGTTAAATATAATTTAAATCTAACAAAATAAATTAACTCTTATTATATAAATTATTCCTATTTAAAGCTAAATACTTACCTGTAAAATAAACCCTAATATAGCTACAATATAAATTAAAATTATATTGTAGCTATTTTAGGATTAATATTTATTTTACAGGCAACTTTGTAATTACTTTAACCAGGTACAATAGCTAAAATAGTTAAAATAATTACAAAATTACCTGTAAAATAAATCCTAACCTAAGTTACAATGAAACCTAACACTACACTATCAATAAATAAATAAAATAAAATACCTACAATTATCTACAATTAAACCTAACACTACACTATCAATAAATTAATTAAATACAATACCTACAAATAACTACAATTAAATAAACTAACTAAAGTACAAAAAATAAAAAAGAACTAAGTTACAAAAAATAAAAAAATATTTACAAACATTAGAAAAATATTACAACAATTTTAAACTAATTACACCTACTCTAAGCCCCCTAATAAAATAACAAAGACCCCCAAAATAAAAAAAATGCCCTACCCTATTCTAAATTTAAAAAGTTCAAAGCTCTTTTACCTTACCAGCCCTGAAAAGGGCCATTTGCGGGGCATGCCCCAAAGAATTCAGCTGATCGGAACAGCCAATAGGATGCAAGCTCAATCTGATTGGCTGATCGGATCAGCCAATCGGATTGAACTTGAATCTGATTGGCTGATTCCATCAGCCAATCAGAATTTTCCTACCTTAATTCCGATTGGCTGATAGAATCCTATCAGCCAATCGGAATTCGAGGGACGCCATCTTGGATGACGTCCCTTAAAGGAACCTGTAGAAGATGGATGGATCCGCGCTGGAGGTCTTGAAGATCAGCCGGTTGTCATCTGATTGAAGAACATAGAAGATGCAGCTTGGAAGAAGATGTTTGCCGGTCCGGATGTCCTCTTCTGCCCGCTTGGATCAAGACTTCAGCCGGAGGATGGACGTCACTCTTCAGCCCCCGCTTGGGCTTGGATCAACACTTCGGAGGCTTGGATCAAGACTTCCGAGGACGGATCGGTGAACCTGGCATGGTGAAGATAAGGTAGGAAGATCTTCAGGGGCTTAGTGTTAGGTTTATTTAAGGGGGGTTTGGGTTAGATTAGGGGTATGTGGGTGGTGGGTTGTAATGTTGGGGGGGGTATTGTATGGTTTTTTTTACAGGCAAAAGAGCTGAATTCTTTGGGGCATGCCCCGCAAATGGCCCTTTTCAGGGCTGGTAAGGTAAAAGAGCTTTGAACTTTTTAAATTTAGAATAGGGTAGGGCATTTTTTTTATTTTGGGGGGCTTTGTTATTTTATTAGGGGGCTTAGAGTAGGTGTAATTAGTTTAAAATTGTTGTAATATTTTTCTAATGTTTGTAAATATTTTTTTATTTTTTGTAACTTAGTTCTTTTTTATTTTTTGTACTTTAGTTAGTTTATTTAATTGTAGTTATTTGTAGGTATTGTATTTAATTAATTTATTGATAGTGTAGTGTTAGGTTTAATTGTAGATAATTGTAGGTATTTTATTTAATTTATTTATTGATAATGTAGTGTTAGGTTTAATTGTAACTTAGGATAGGATTTATTTTACAGGTAATTTTGTAATTATTTTAACTATTTTAGCTATTGTACCTGGTTAAAATAATTACAAAGTTGCCTGTAAAATAAATATTAATCCTAAAATAGCTACAATATAATTTTAATTTATATTGTAGCTATATTAGGATTTATTTTACAGGTAAGTATTTAGCTTTAAATAGGAATAATTTATTTAATAAGAGTTAATTTATTTTGTTAGATAAAAATTATATTTAACTTAGGGGGGTGTTAGGGTTAGGGTTAGAATTAGCTTTAGGGGTTAAAAAATGTATTATAGTAGCGGTGAGCTCCGGTCGGCAGATTTGGGGTTAATGCTTGAAGTTAGGTGTCGGCGATGTTAGGGAGGGCAGATTAGGGGTTAATACTATTTATTATAGGGTTATTGAGGCGGGAGTGAGGCGGATTTGGGGTTAATAACTTTATTATAGTAGCGGTGCGGTCCGCTCGGCAGATTAGGGGTTAATAAGTGTAGGTAGGTGGCGGCGACGTTGGGGGGGGCAGATTAGGGGTTAATAAATATAATATAGGTGTCGGCGGTATTAGGGGCAGCAGATTAGGGGTACATAGGGATAACGTAGCTGGCGGTGGTGTACGGAGCGGCAGATTAGGGGTTAAAAAATGTAATAGAGTGGTGGCGATGTGGGGGGACCTCGGTTTAGGGGTACATAGGTAGTTTATGGGTGTTAGTGTACTTTAGAGCACAGTAATTAAGAGCTTTATAAACCGGCGTTAGCCCAGAAAGCTCTTAACTCCTGGTTTTTTTCTGCGGCTGGAGTTTTGTCGTTAGATTTCTAACGCTCACTTCAGCCACGACTCTAAATACCGGCGTTAGAAAGATCCCATTGAAAAGATAGGCGGCTAGATTTAGAGTTCTGCGGCCAAAGGGGTGCGTTAGCTATGCATGCTTTTTTTCTGAAGCTGTTCCGATCAGCCAATAGAATGGAGCTCAATCTGATTGGCTGATTGGATCAGCCAATCGGATTGAACTTGAATCTGATTGGCTGATTCCATCAGCCAATCAGAATATTCCTACCTTAATTCCGATTGGCTGATAGAATCCTATCAGCCAATCGGAATTCGAGGGACGCCATCTTGGATGACGTCATTTAAAGGAACCGTCATTCGGCGAGTAGGCGTCGGTTCAAGAGGATGGATCCGCGTCGGCTGGGAAGAAGATGGCTCCACTCCGGAAGAAAGAAGATTGAAGATGCCGCTTGATAGAAGACTTCCGACTTCAGCCCGATGATGGAGTTCTTCAGCCGCCGCTTGGATCAAGACTTCTGACCCTCTTCTGGACCGATCGCTTAACCCGGTGAGGTGAAGACAAGGTAGGGAGATCTTCAGGGGCTTAGTGTTAGGTTTATTTAAGGGGGGTTTGGGTTAGATTAGGGGTATGTGGGTGGTGGGTTGTAATGTTGGGGGGGTATTGTATGTGTTTTTTTTTACAGGCAAAAGAGCTGAATTCTTTGGGGCATGCCCCGAAAAGGGCCCTTTTCAGGGCTGGTAAGGTAAAAGAGCTTTGAACTTTTTTAATTTAGAATAGGGTAGGGCATTTTTTTATTTTGGGGGGCTTTGTTATTTTATTAGGGGGCTTAGAGTAGGTGTAATTAGTTTAACATTGTTGTAATATTTTTCTAATGTTTGTAAATATTTTTTTATTTTTTGTAACTTAGTTATTTTTTGTACTTTAGTTAGTTTATTTAATTGTATTAATTTGTAGGTATTGTATTTAATTAATTTATTGATAGTGTAGTGTTAGGTTTAATTGTAGATAATTGTAGGTATTGTATTTAATTAATTTATTGATAGTGTAGTGTTAGGTTTAATTGTAACTTAGGTTAGGATTTATTTTACAGGTAATTTTGTAATTATTTTAACTATTTTAGCTATTAAATAGTTCTTAACTATTTAATAGCTATTGTACCTGGTTAAAATAAATACAAAGTTGCCTGTAAAATAAATATTAATCCTAAAATAGCTATAATATAATTATAATTTATATTGTAGCTATATTAGGGTTTATTTTACAGGTAAGTATTTAGCTTTAAATAGGAATAATTTATTTAATAAGAGTTAATTTATTTCGTTAGATTTAAATTATATTTAATTTAGGGGGGTGTTAGTGTTAGGGTTAGACTTAGCTTTAGGGGTTAATACATTTATTACAGTAGCGGCGAGATTCGGTCGGCAGATTAGGGGTTAATAATTGAAGTTAGGTGTCGGCGATGTTAGGGAGGGCAGATTAGGGGTTAATACTATTTCTTATAGGGTTATTGAGGCGGGAGTGAGGCGGATTAGGGGTTAATAACTTTATTATAATAGCGTTGCGGTCCGGTCGGCAGATTAGGGGTTAATAAGTGTAGGTAGGTAGCGGCGACGTTGGGGGCGGCATATTAGGGGTTAATAAATATAATATAGGGGTCGGCGGTGTTAGGGGCAGCAGATTAGGGGTTCATAGGGATAACGTAGGTGGCAGCGGTGTGCGGTAGACAGATTAGGGGTTAAAAAAGTTTAATTGAGTGGCGGCGATGTGGGGGACCTCGGTTTAGGGGTACATAGGTAGTTTATGGGTGTTAGTGTACTTTAGAGCACAGTAGTTAAGAGCTTTATAAACCGGCGTTAGCCCAGAAAGCTCTTAACTACTGACTTTTTTCTGCGGCTGGAGTTTTGTCGTTAGATTTCTAACGCTCACTTCAGCCAAGACTCTAAATACCGGCGTTAGGAAGATCCCATTGAAAAGATAGGCGGCTAGATTTAGAGTTCTGCGGCCAAAGGGGTGCGTTAGCTATGCATGCTTTTTTTCTGAAGCTGTTCCGATCAGCCAATATTGAATATTGAAAAGATAGGATACGCAAATGGCGTAGGGGGATCTTCGGTATGGAAAAGTCGCGGCTGCAAAGTGAGCGTTAGACCCTTTCCTGACTGACTCCAAATACCAGAGGGCGGTAAAAACCAGCGTTAGGAGCCTCTAACGCTGGTTTTGACGGCTACTGCCCAACTCTAAATCTAGCCGAGGATACGCAAATGGCGTAGGGGGATCTGCGGTATGGAAAAGTCGCGGCTGCAAAGTGAGCGTTAGACCCTTTCCTGACTGACTCCAAATACCAGAGGGCGGTAAAAACCAGCGTTAGGAGCCTCTAACGCTGGTTTTGACGGCTACCGCCCAACTCTAAATCTAGCCGAGGATACGCAAATGGCGTAGGGGGATCTGCGGTATGGAAAAGTCGCGGCTGTAAAGTGAGCGTTAGACCCTTTCCTGACTGACTCCAAATACCAAAGGGCGGTAAAAACCAGCGTTAGGAGCCTCTAACGCTGGTTTTGACGGCTACCGGCCAACTCTAAATCTAGCCGTGTTTCAACTCAGTGCCCCAACTTTGTGACTACAATTTGGGGAAGGCTCTTTTCTTTTCCAGCATGACAGTGAACCTGTGCACTAAGTGATGACATGATTTGATGAGTTTTGTGTGGAGGAACTTGAGTAGTCTGCATAGTGCCCAGACTCAAACCCACTAAAAACCTTTGGGATGAACTAGAATACCGATTGTGAGCCAGAACTTCTAGTCCAACATCAGTGCCTGATCTCACAAATTCTCTTTCACTTAATATACTTGTGGAAAGCCTTACCAGAAGATGTCTGCTGTTATAGCTGCAAATGTGGGGCCAACTTTATACTAATCCCCATGGTTTTGGAATAGGATGTCCAACAAGCTCATATAGTGGACAGTTATTTTGGCTATATTGTGTATGTGGACGTTCCATTAGCAGTTACTGTTTTAAAATATACTTATATGGGTACTACTAATACAGATTTTATGATACATACAATTGTACATGAATGCATTTCAGTTTAAAATAGAAGTATACCTGTAGTACACATATATTAACAACATGTAAAATATATTACTGTTTCAGCTATGGCATTTAATCTGCACCGCACATGTGTCCCTGTCTCTGTGTGTGTCCCTGTCTCTGTGTGTGTGTCCCTCTGTATCCGTCTCTGAGTGTGTGTGTGTCTGTGTGTGTCTTTGGAGGTCCCTTGGTGTGATTGTGTGTGTGAGTCTCTATGTGTCTGTCAGTGTGTTCCTTTGAATCTCTGTCTGCGTCCCTGTCTCTGTCTGTGTCCCTATCTGTGTCCCTGTCTCTGCGTGTGTGTCCCTGTCTCTCTGTGTGTGTCCCTGTGTCTCTCTATGTGCACCTGTCTCTGTGGGTGTCCCTTTCTGTGTTTCCCTATCTGTGTGTTCCTGTCAGTGTGTGCCTGTCTGTGTGACTGTGTTTGTGTCCCCACTGTATGTGTCCCTGTTCACATACATGTTTGTGTACATGTTTGTGTATATTTCTAAATATTAACTTTCTAAACAGTTAAAAGATCTTTATTTTGCACCCAGGCAAATACTGTGCCATATAATTTTAGCAATAAATGTGTATTGAGATTTTTAAAGTCTTGAGATTAACCCGTTTTTACTGCCAGTCTATCTATTTTCTTTACTATTATTTTTCTGTGTGGGTAGACTGAGGGTATTGTTTCAGGGAGAGCAAGATGTTCAACTTTCAACTTTACTTATTGGTTGGGATGGCCTTGAATTTGAAAAAACATTGAGCACCCACACAAACCACTCCACACAATCTTTCTACTAGACTGGAATAGACTCCATAGTGGGACACCCCTAGTGAAGTCTAGACTTTGAGAATTGCTGCTTTGATTAAAAATAGAAATTGGGGATTCTAGTAAATGAATATAAATAAAAAAAAAAAAAAGATTGCTTCAATGTATACTAATTTTAAAGAGCATGAAACCCAAAATGTGTATTTCATAATTACCAAAGAGAGTACAATAAAAAAAAATTCTAATATACTTCTATTATAAAATTTACTTTGTCCCCTGGTATCCTTTGTTGAAGAGCAGGTGGGTAAAATCAAGAGCATGCAAATGCCACAGTGCTGCTCCTCAAATTCTAAATCTGATAATAGAAGTAAATCTTTTTATAATATTATCCTAAATAATAAATGAAAGATTTGGGTTTTATGTCCCTTTAAGAATGTTTTTCTTTTCTGTGTTGCTCTCAGTTCATTTGAAAACGGGAGAATTTGTGCACAAAATATACCTTATATTGCTGATTCTTCTTTGGTATCAGTAGATATTTATCCCTAATTTCATTTTAAAAACACAGATTAATAGCTACAGTATATAAAATAAACTTTGAGTTGGTGATTTCTTTTTGGTGCAAGGACTCGGAAAATCCTCTGAAATAGTGACTGAGAGTGGAATTAGTTATTGTTTTTATTTTTATGTTTTGATTTACTCACATCAGAGAATGACAATAAGGTTCATGGAATATACTAGAAGCAACAAACTGAAAGTTAGATATTTATATTGAAGAAATGTATTAAATTATCTCATAAACTGATCTTGATGATAAGATTTATTGCACTAGTAAGAATAGGATCTGAAAAACACATCTTCTATTTGACATTAGAAAACAAGAATTACTGGTGGGATCTATGAGCAATCGTGTTCTTTATTCTGCTCCTCCTGCTCAGTCTGCTTTTCCTGTTCATTCTGCTCCTCCTGCTCATTCTGCTCTTCCTGCTCATTCTGCTCTTCCTGCTCCTCCTGCTCATTCTGCTCTTCCTGCTCACTCTGCTCCTCCTGTTCATTCTGCTCTACCTGCTCATTCTGCTCCTCCTGTTCATTCTGCTCCTCCTGCTCATTCTGCTCTTCCTGCTCCTCCTGCTCATTCTGCTCTTCCTGCTCACTCTGCTCCTCCTGTTCATTCTGCTCTACCTGCTCCTCCTGTTCATTCTGCTCTTCCTGTTCATTCTGCTCCTCCTGTTCATTCTGCTCTTCCTGTTCATTTTGCTCATGTGTCTGTTCTTGGACTTGGCAACTAAAAAATGATCCTGAGGGTTCACAAGTGTTGGACTCAGGGCAGCCTTCCTCCAAACAGACAACCTCCCCAGTTACAATACATTTACATTTTGTGGTACACGAAGAATCCTTCCAGAAGTCTTCACCCTCTTTAGCAAAAAAAGCTGAAGTGATGAAAGAAATGTATTAGTGTTAATTACTGTATTTGCTGTGCACTGCAGCTATAATTACTAATGTAATAGATCATTACAAACATTAAAATAAAAGCATTAGCAAAATTATTTTATGTAAAAGTATAAAAAATTTGCATTAGATTTCAGTTTGGTTAAGAAAGTAAACAGCTGTGAAACATGACAAAATGTTAGGTTTACACTTTGAAAATTAATTAATTGTGCATTAACATTGCTTAAAGGGACTCTGAACCCAACATTTTTCTTTCATGATTCAGATAGAGCATGCAATTTTAAGCAACTTTCTAATTTACTCCGATTATCAAATTTTCTTCATTCTCTTGGTATGTTTATTTGAAAAGCAAGAATGTAAATTTAGATGCCGGCCCATTTTTGGTGAACAACCTGGGTTGTCCTTGCTGATTGGACAGCACTAATAAACAAGTGCTGTCTATGGTTCTCAACCAAAAATTTGCTGGCTCCTTAGCTGAGATGCCTTCTTTTTTAAAGATAGCAAGAGAACGAAGAAAAATTCATAAAAGAAGTAAATTAGAAAGTTGCTTAAAATTGCATGCTCTATCTGAATCATGAAAGAAAAATTTGGGTTCAGTGTCCCTTTAAGAGCAATCAGTAGTGCCATTATTTTCATGCTCATATTTTTTACAGCTTGAGTGACAGTCACAAAAAAAAGGGTGTCACAAAACCTTTTTTTTTTTTTTTTTAAATTGCATTTATTAATACATTGTTTCACAAGTGTTTAGTCTAAATATAAATTATTTATTTCCATAGCATTTTCATTTGTTTTCCTTTGCACACTCACAAATGGTTTGCTTCAGGTTTCAAGATACATTTTACAGCGCTATTTTGGGTTGTGCTTGAGTGCAACACTTAACTCATCACTTACAAGTATGATGAGCAAAAATGGGCCGGCATCTAAACTTACATTCTTGCTTTTCAAATAAAGATTTACCAAGAGACTGAAGAAAATTGATAATAGGAGTAAATTAGAAAGTTGCTTAAAATTGCATGCTCTATCTGAATCAGTAAAGAAAAAAAATTGGGTTCAGTGTCCCTTTAACTAAATACAAAATAACATTGCCATAAACTACAATATTATATGTATTTAATAATACAATCATTTGAGTGACATAAAAATTCCATCTTTCTTATGGAAAGCATTGTGTAAGCAGGTTACGATATGTTTTTGTAGCTTACATCTGTTTTTAATTGATTTTAACTTCAAATGCATGTTTGTATAGGTGACCTGTGTAGGATCCATTATATTTAGCATGGTAATATTCTAGGGCATATATTGTACATGTTTTTCTAATTTTGTAATAAGGCAATGATTAGATTAGACTAATACATTATTTTATTAAAAACTGTCACTCCTATTGAAAATGATCACCTATACATTTATAGCTTTGGGAAATGATATTCAGTTTAACTTTAAACTTTGCACAGTCACCGCTTTGCTTTAATTTATCTGCTAAGGGCTCAGGCAGTAAATTCAATTGTATATGCACTAAATTCCTGATGTTAGACCAGGAACCTGCAACTATACATAAACCCTGTATCTGAAATCATTGTACTAGTAAAGGAAACTCAATTTAGTTCAGTTAGATGACTCTAACTTGCTAAATAACCAACACATCTAATTTCCCAGATTGTTATAGATTAAATATGCCCCTGTATACTCCCATATATGCCCCTATCTACAGTACTCCCCTTCAATCACAAAATGTATGTGTTTGTGGGTTTGATGTAAAAGAGGTTGTGCATGACAGTGGCATTATGGGCAATTGTGTGCTTAAAGGGACATGAAAGTCAAATTTACCAATTTACTTCTAAACAACAAAAAAACACTTAACCGCCCGCAAGAAAGAAATAAAAAAACATGTAACCGCCCGCACGAAGTATAACAAAAAATACTAACCTCCCGCATGAAGTATTAACAGCCACCTAAACCGCAAACCCCCACATCGCAAAATAATAAAGTAATTAACCCCTAATCCACAAATAACATAATTAAAACATTGACCCCTAAACCGCCAACCCCCCCACATCGCAATAAACCTAATTAACCTATTATCTCCTGAACCACCAAACCCCCCACATCGCAATAAACCTAATTAACCTATTAACCCCTAAACCGACAAACCCCCACATAGCAATAAAACAAATGAACCTATTAACCCCATAACTGCCGAACCCCCATATTGCAATAAACCTAATTAACCTATTAACCCCTAAACCTCCAAACCCCCCACAATGCAAATAAATAATTTAATTACTAAGCCCCCTAACCTAACACCCCCTAAATTAACCCAATACTAAGTTACACTTAAATAAAACCTAACATTAAATTACAAAAAAATCATCTAAAATTACAAAAAATAAAAAACTCTAAAATTACAGAAAAAAACAAACAAAATTATCAAAAATAAAGAAATGAAACCTAATCCCTAAGAAAATAAAAAGCCCCCCCAAAATAAAAACACCCCCTAATCTAACCTAAACTCCCAATAGCACTTAAAAGGGCCTTTTGTAGGGCATTGTCCTAGGTTAAACAGCTCTTTTACATTTAAAAAATACTAAGTTCGGGGGCGGAGCCTGGCCAAGCAGGGAAATGGCCGCACACTAACTAGGCTCCGTAGCCAAGTTTCTCCTTAAGGGGGTAAAACCTCAAGTTCCCGGTAATTTACACTGCTCTCATCCCATCTAGAGCAACCCTGAGTATCTGGGATAGACCCGATTAAAAAAATTGGACAAAGCCGTGTGAGACGTAGGCAAGGAAGCATTGGTAACGGCCCAGATCATCTGGCCTACATGCAGTTACCCCGGATCACATAATTCTCATATGGCTTTGGCATCGCTTGCGACACGGACTACCATCCGCTGAGTAATCACCGGGCTTAGCAGCTAAGATCGACCTCTCAAATCGTACCGCAACAGGACCCAGAACTGGCGGACGCCATTACAACTTAGGCCCAAGACATATTGGTAAGACCTACTACGCAGCTTCTGCAAAGCTCCGGTCACTGACTACTACCCGACCGGATAAATACCAGGGCATTGACTTGATCTATTGTACTGGGTCACACAGCGGCAATCACCCGACACACTGGGCCCTAATTTAAGTGAGATAAAGTATCGAGTTAGTTCTGCTCCGGTGGGGGCCATCAAATCTTCACATAAAAGACAAGACAGGAATACAGGGGAGCTGGAGGTAAAATATGAAAGGCCCCTACCTTCCCTGAACATCCAAGGCCTTATAAAAATAGTAAAAGACACAAAACAGGCCTGAAAAATACTTAAACATACTTTATTTCACACCAGATACGGCCCATGCTTGGTTCAATAAGCACATTTTAAGCTAAAACATCTGAAAATTGCCCTAACTCTTACAACATGAACTATTTGGTCAGAGCAGGGCAGATTTGGAATGCCCTGTAAACGGGCACCTAGAATGGAAAAACCACAGAAAAATTCCACCCTCAATCAATACCTTAAGACAGTGGAACCTCAAAATGAAAAAGGGCCTGATTCCTCTGAGGTACAAGCTCAGGCTTCATTGCACGACACATCACACAATAATAGCCCTTTAATAACAAGAGAGGACCTAAAAAACCTGTCATCCAAAGATGATATTAAAGAAGTGCTGAAGGAGGTCAGGGGCTTATTTGGTGAACTGCGAAAAGACATTTCTCAAGTAAAGCAAAAAGTCGCCAAACTAGAAAATATACAAACAATGTTATGTGATGATGTACAGCAATCCACTAAACAGATACATAACCATGAAGAAAATATTAACTTTTTATTAGACAAAGTCGAGGACCTCGATTACCGAAACAGACGAAACAATTTGAGAATCAGAGGGATCCCTGAATCCATCATCCCATCTGCCCTTTCGGGCTGCTTGCAAGATTTATTTCGCACCATTAAGGGCACTCCGTCTGCACCAGATATGATTCTAGAAAGGGCACACAGGGCCCTCAGGCCTAAGCCAGCGGGGAAAGCACCACCACGAGATGTCATAGTCCGTTTCCTGAATTTCCTTGATAAAGAAGAAGTACTAAAGAACGCAAGAGTTAAGTCCCCCATTACACATGCAGGCATCAAGATTCAAATATTCTCCGACATAAGCCCTGCCACCCTTCAGAAGCGCTGAGATCTGAGATTTATTACCGACACACTTCGAGCAGAGGGAATCCAATACCGCTGGGGGTTCCCTGTAAGTTTAATCATCACAAAAAATGGGGAAACGATAATTTATCGTGGCCCGGACGACCTTCATAGGCTTAAGGAAAAATTGGGCCTCAAGATCTCTTTCCCAGATACAGAAGCAGATGACATGAGAATCACCCCCTCCTCTCAACCCGATGACAATCTACCTTCAGCTCCCCCGCCTAGATGAGGTATCGTATGTAGTTTAAATGAACACTTTGTCATCCATTACCACTTTTGGAAAAGACTTGACAGCTCATGCTTTAGGCAGCTGTACAATAATTAAGACTAAAATGTGAAACTTTGAGTTTTCTTTAAAGGACAATGGGGCTTACCTATATCACCCCAAATTGGACTTTTTCCTGTCAATCATCACTACAATATAGTAAATGTCAGATTACAAGCACTGTGCATGTCTTTGTTCACTTAGACATTTTCTAGATCAAAAGCAGCTTAACAAATAATTATGTTTATGTTACTAATACAATCTGTTTTAAATAGCAAGCTAACTTATGATACATAGGGGCTGTCCACTATCACAGTATGCTGTCATTCCTTATTAGAACTATGAGTTGTTGGTTCTGCAGAATACAATATTTCATGTATAACCGTTGATGATTTGATATATCCACCAGTTTGAAATAGTACATCATCTCACCATAATAGACAGCTGGAACTGTGTTTGATGAGGAATAATAAGATATATAATGATTACACAGTTTGATAATGGGAAAATATGTACGCACAGTAAATGTAAAATGTTCCAACCATTTAGTTAACTGCAAGTATACCAGAATTGTTTAATATTTTACCTTTCCCCTTTCTGTTGGTGAAACTACATGATTTTATATAATATATCGCTATATTTACTGTATGTTTACCTGTGACAAGTTCAACGGTTTTTTAAAACAAAAAGGTTATCATCTCATTTTCTTTGACGTATAACTCTACCTATACTCATCTACTCACTTGAACATGACTAGACATTGACTGAATCACTACTGATAACACATAACCAACAATTTATGCTTCCACACAACACCAGAAACACCATGACAATCAGAAAACTACACTCTTAGGCTTACACATCTAGCAGCCGGCTAACTCTTTACGCCACAAGTCAGGATAGAACTATTTCGAACTAGATTGACCCTATCCATATGGACCTTATATACCGGGAACTATACTATATATAACACAAGACTAACACTCCTCAAAGACCCCTAGGAGACAAGGCTCTTTCCTCTTCCTTTTCAATAGTAACCGTACTCCTCTCTTAGTAGTCAGGTTACAAGAACCATACTTCACTACTGATCCTGTAATAACACTCCTTTTACTCTCTTTCTCAGACACGTCTTCTACCACCTATTCCTTATTTTACTACACTCACTTACACTTAATTTCTCCTACTTTTCCTACTCGCCCTACCTACCTTTCCTAATCCCCCCCCCCCCTTTTTTTTTTTTTTTTTTTTTACATATTTCAATAATGGCATGTAAAACCCTTAAACTCATAACCATTAATGCTAAGGGTTTGAATAGCCCCATGAAACGCCGTATTGTCCTGAAAGACCTCAATAGACTGGGTGGGGATATCATCCTCCTGCAGGAGTCCCACTTCAAGAAAGGCCATGAACGAAAGTGGCACAATAAAGACTACCCCACTGCCTTTTTTGCCTCCGGCCCTAATAAAAAGAACGGCGTAGTCATTTTAATTAAACAATCTATACCATTTCAAATGATACACACAGACAAGGATCAGGAAGGCAGATTTATTATTGTCCATGGGTTGCTATACGGACGCCCTATCACAATTGTAAACACCTATTTCCCTAACAAAGGCCAAAAGACATTTATGAGACATCTATCTAATCACATATTAGACCAGAAGAAAGGTCCACTCATTTTGGGAGGGGAGTTTAACACCCCTATGGACCCTGAACTAGATACATCAGGGGGCAGTTCTACAATTCCTAAAAGAGACCTCAAGTGTATTAACCACCTCCTCAGAGACTTAGCTGTCCATGACGTATGGAGACTATCTAACCCGACCAGAAGAGACTACACCTTTTTTTCCCACCCCCACAGGGTGTATTCTCGATTAGACTACTTCTTTGCAGACCCACTAATATTATCTACAATAAAAATGTCTAAAATTCTTCCTATCACCTGGTCAGACCACGCACCAGTTCTGTGCGTAGTAGAATGGCCCGAAACACCCCTTGTCCCGTTCCAATGGCGACCAGATGATCACCTATTAGACGACCCTCTGGTCAGAGTAGACCTAGAGAAAGCAATCCCAGAATACTTTCAAATTAACAAAATAAATATGACCTCAGAGGTGAATAGATGGGAAGCACACAAATGTGTGATTAGAGGGATTCTGATTAAACACAAAGCTAGAATACGCAAATTACATAGAGAAAAATATAATGATTTATTACAAAGTTTGTCAGAGGCAGAAAGAGCTCATAAACAGAATCCAGAAAATACATCCCTTTTAGATCTTTTATCACAAGCTCGCACAAAGGTCAGGGACTTCCTACACCTAGATCAGCAAAAGCAAACTCTAGCACTCAAACAGCACTTTTATACTTATGGGAATAAAGCGGGTCGCTTACTCGCTAGATCTCTCAAGCATAAACACTTAAAATCATATATTCTCACTCTGACTGATAAAAAGGGGCACACTAAGACTGACAGCTTTAGTATTGCAGAAACCTTTAGAAAATATTACGAGACTCTTTATAACATTGTCCAACCAACAGCTGTTAATAATCAGGACCGTCAGTATCGGGGTTCCCCCGACGCATGTAAATATATCTCTGATTTGGAACTACCCCACTTAGACTCAACAGACTCAGCATTACTTGACCACCCTATCACATGCGAAGAAGTCTCAACGGCTATAAAACACACCCCATTGGGAAAAAGCCCTGGACCTGACGGCTTCGGAAGTAAATATTATAGAATGTATTCCGCTGACTTAGCACCCCATCTCACACAATTATTTAATGTCATTGACGAAGTAGGCGGCTTCTCCAAACATATGTTGGAAGCTTACATCACAGTCCTTCCCAAACCGGGTAAACCGCCTACAAAACCTGAAAATTTGAGACCAATTTCCCTGCTTAATGCAGATGTGAAAATTTACGCTAAAATCCTCGCGGACAGACTTAATAGGATACTACCCAAGTTAGTGAACCCAGACCAAGTAGGTTTTGTACCAGGCCGCGAGGCGAAAGACAATACGCTAAGGATACTCCAACTAATCTCTTACGCCCGTAACAAACAGATCCCTATGATTTTGGTCTCCACAGATGCCGAGAAGGCCTTTGACAGGGTCAATTGGGGCTTTCTCGGCTCTGTTCTACAACAAATGAACATTAGTAACAATTTGCATTATATTCTAATCCCTCGGCTAAGGTGAGAGTTAACGACATCCTGTCAGACCCCTTCCAGATCACTAACGGGACAAGACAGGGGTGCCCTTTGTCCCCAATCCTATTCGCCCTATCTGTAGAGGCATTGGCTCATAAAATTAGACAGAACTCCCAGATTAGCGGCATCAAAATCAATGACTCAGAACATAAAATGGCATTATATGCCGATGATATTTTGTTTATGCTAACCGACCCAGAGGACTCTTTGACAACATTACTAGACGAATTTGACGTATATAGTAGATTTTCTAATTTTCATCTAAATGCTTCTAAATCGGAAATCTTAAACATTAATGCATCCTCAGAAACTATACTCAAAATAAAATCTGAAAGTCCCCTGGTCGTCCAACCCCACAAAATGAAGTACCTCGGTATATATCTGACAGCAGACCCAAAAGACCTATTCACAAACAATTACAAACCACTACAAGAACAAATCACAGCTGATCTATCTAGCTGGGGCAACAAACAGATCTCATGGTTGGGCAGAATCCAGGTAGTTAAAATGACTATTCTACCTCGCATCCTGTATGTATTACAAACACTACCTACACCGTTACCCAGACACTACATTACAAACCTTCAAGAGATCATAGGACAATACATCTGGCAAAAAATCAGACCACGCATCCCAAAAGCTACTATGTTCCTCCCCAGACATAGAGGGGGGCTGGGGGTACCAAACATAGAAATCTACAGACAAGCATCAATTCTGCAACGCCTGGTGGAGTGGTGTTATAACTCAACAGATAAACGGTGGATACAACTTGACAGAACAATTCTAAATTCAGAAAATATGGGAGTATGGGCTTGGATCACTCCAAAACTAAGACCCATATAAATTTCACAATATCCACTGTGGAATGAATTGTTCCTAATTTGGGACAAACTTCTTAAAACATCCAACCACCTCTCCACCACGCCCTCCCCAATGACGCCATACAAGAGCAATCCTGACTTACCGACCACAGGTTTCCCTTCCCTAACCAGCTCCTCCCCACACATACAAGAACTCACCTTAAAAAGTATATTAGAAGGAGGCAAGCTGATACAAAGGGAGAACTTGATAGGTACTGGAGGGGGTCCCCCCCCTCCATGGTTCGCTTACACACAATTAGCACATTTTGTTCAAACACATAAGAAAAGAGAAGAATTTAACCGCCCCCTGACTAGATTCGAAAATTTATGTTCGCAGCAAACCCAACCCAGACATATTATATCTAAATTGTACAACATACTACTGACCAATAGCGGCAAAGCATACCCTTCCTTCACCCACAAATGGGCTAAAGACTTAGAAAGAGAAATTAGCCAGGAGGCATGGGACCATGCCTTACAATGCCACAAAGAAGCCACAATCTCCTCTAATATTATGGAAATGAATTTCAAATTACTGGCGAGGTGGTACCTTACACCAGCCAGAATACGACATATATACAAAAAGAGCAGCGGCAGATGCTGGAGGGGTTGTGGGGAGGAGGCAGATTTAATACACATCTGGTGGTGAAGATAGAAGATGATGGAGCCGACTGGACGAAGACCTTCACTGCCGGACTTCAGGAATGGTGAGTACTTATTTGGGGCATAGTTTTAGGATTTTTTACATTTTTACATTTTTTTTGTTTTTAAGATTATGGATTTAATGGGCAGTAAAAGAGCCGAATGCCCTTTTAAGGGAAATGCCCATACAAATGCCCCTTGAGAGGCAATGGATAGCTTAGGTTTTTTAAAAGCTAGGTTTTTTTATTTTGGAGGGGTTGGTAGGGTGGGAGGTTTTACTGTTAGGGGGTAATTGGTATTTTTTTAAGTTAAAGAGCTGTTTAACTTAGGGCAATGTCCTGCAAAAGGCCCTTTTAAGGGCTATAGTTAGTTTAGTATTAGATTAGGGGATGTTTTTATTTGGGGGGGATTTTTTTATTTTTATTGGGGTATTAGTTTAGGTTTAAAATTTTTATTTTGGATAGCTTTGTTTATTTTTTTATGTAATTTTACTTTTTTTATTTTTTATAACTTTAGCTTGGGGGTTTGTATTTTTTAAACATAGACTGCCCTCTGGGCAGGCTTATTGCCTAGTGCTATTATAACTAGAATTTGGTTCAGGCAGTTTTATTACAGCATTAAGCAACATCATTTACCTTGATATACACATCCTCCTGGCACCTTAAAATCATCTACCTGGAAGATCCATCGTCCTGGATAGTTGACATTGGATGTAGACTTAATTTTCAATACCTCATTAGTTCTGGAGCCAGGAATATTGAAGTAATTAGTATCATCACCACTGTTAAATCCAGCCTGTGAGATGCAAGAATTCATACTGGAATTATTTTATCTTTAAAGCCCAACGTGTACAAGTTTAAAATAAATAAAAATATGAAGTCTACCCAATGGAAAATCTTATAAACCAGAAACCCATATTATCTCAAGAAAACTTTACTGCAAAATAAATCAGTTTGCTATATCTTAACTTAAAGCTAACATCATCAAAATATATCACAAAATATACAGGTGCATCATAATAGCTTTAAAATATTAGTTTCATCTCATCTAGCTATGGTTATATTTATTTAATGTATCTGCATTATGTGAAATTTGTTGAAATCAGTCATGTAGATCCAAATTTAAAAACCTAATTTATAACCATTGTGTGTATGTTTATGTGTGTGTGTGGGGGGAGGGTATATATATATAGTAACAGAAATGAAAACTTGCACTCACTCGGTATATCAAAAATCAGATTTACTGTGACACTTGTCTTTTCATTTCTGTTACTATGTATATCACTAGCACCCTGGCAGATGAAGGAAGGTGAGAGTGCATATCCTGGCTATATTTTATATATATATGTATAGATAGATAGATGTGTGTGTGTGTATATATATATATATATATATATATATATATATACTGTATATGTATATAAATATATATATATTTATGTGTGTATATATATATATATATGTGTGTATGTATGTATATGTATATATATATATACATGTGTGCGTTGTTTATGTGTGTGAATATATATATATATATATATATATATTTTGCCCTGCAAGTTAGTTTATAGGGGTCAATTTATCAAGCTTGATGCCCTGTGTTTCCGGCGAGCCTTCAGCCAGAAACAGAAGTTATGAAGCAGCAGTCTAAAGACTGCTGCTCCATAACCTGTCCGCCTGCTCTGAGGCGGCGCACAAAAATCAACCAGATTGAATACGATCTGGTTGATTGACACCCCCGGCTAGTGGCCGATTGGCCGCGAATCTGCAAGGGGCGGTATTGCACCAGCAGTTCACAAGAACTGCTGGTGCAATGATAAATGCTGACAGCGTATGCTGTCAGCATTTATCGATGTGCAGCGTATATGATACGCTATATCGTATCATGTCCGCTTGCACATTAATAAATTGACCCCATAGTGTTAAGATCACTTATATTCCTTAAAAGTTTCCCTTTAAAATGTTTCTGTTTAAAGCTCACTAGAAGGTCACTTTCATTTAATTCTATGCATGACTGTTTTTTATCGAGATTGCTTATACAGTTATGTTATATTGCATTACCTGGGCTGGTGTTCCTCCTAAGCCTGTGTTAGCATCACCATCACTAGCTGTACCTGTTGTCCATTGGATATCCCCATAATTCAGGATTATAAAGTACCTGTAACCATCAGTAGTAAGGACAGCCTGGAAAGTGTTGACCTACAGAGTCATACAAAGAAAAGATTTTTTTAACAATTAAAATCATATAGAATGTCCTATTTCATACACACTAACAAGGTGGATTGTGGTTTTCTTCACTCATAACTTTAACCATAGGCTTGCACACAGGGTGTGCCTGGGAACACCCTAATCAACCCTGTGCACTCTGTAGCATTTCAAAGGTACAGTAGGGAGGTCAAAGATCTGACCAGGCCCACATCCATCACACAGCGCTCCCTCCGTTTGAGAGGTGCCCACACTGGGCTCTTATGGGATCCTGGCTCTTGTTTTTACAGGCTTTTCCCACAGGATGTTCTGGCATGCAGCAGCCAATCAGTGAGGGAAGCAGGGGATATGACTTGATTTCATATTTCCGTCCCCTTTTAAAAGTGCAATGGAATACGCATTAGGGTTAGAGTACAGAGGGGGCTTGGGGGGGGGGGGGGAAGGGACATGGAGGGAAAGAGTTAAGGGGTTTGGACATGGTAATGTTGTATTTATAATAATTAGTATGAGTGAGTGTGAAAGTGTACATATGTGTGTACATGTGTGTGTATATGTAAATATGTATACTAATGTGTTTTATTTATATATATATATATATATATATATATATATATATACCCACTCGAACAAATGCACTCTCAGGGCTTTTCAAATAATAGAATAACAAAGGTTATTTTTATTGAAACGTTTTTGGGTATATACTACCCTTCATCAGCATAACATAAAGTGAGATATATCAAATAATATATAGGCAAACAAATCAAGTTGTAATCAAAACACACACACTCCAACCTGTGTATTCCCAAAGAAGCGACAAAGTGAATGGCTAAAACAAACCTGCGTTCCACTATTTCGTGTCACCGGAAGGACTAATGTGTCATTTCCGGTTTCGCCGTCTTCCACCGGCTCTTACAAAATGTACATAAACATATCATCCAAGAAAATAAGTGTTAATACAATAGCGTGTCATAACATAACATAGTGAACTTTTAGCGATACATGCCCACATAGTAACCTGTATGGTTACTCTTAAGAGCGGGTCTTAGTTACCATGCCATGGTCTCATAGTGTATTGTCAAAAAACAAAACTTAACTTATAAGTAATCACACAAACATTATGAACTACAAGTGTCATGAGTGTATATGCAGACACAGCTAATGATCTAAACTTCTCTCATTTGACTTATCGTGACTCACACATATAGGGATGGTATATTAGAGGCTAGAAGTGGTAACCATGGGAACAAAAACAAAATACTATATGCATTACCATTAGTTATGCATATCAAACTTCTTAAGGGATAGCAGTTGCCACAACTATTCTAAGTACATTGTATTGTGGAAAATTGTTATGTACCCAAATACATGAACTCCACAATAAACTGGTACTTGCCCCTTGCTGGTATTCTCTATTACCATCCTGTTACTAGGTTTGTTAAAAATAATAAACGCTATTTACATATAAACTTGAAAAAGTAACTAAAATATATTTAAAATATAGCACTTATGGACTTCACTATCAATTGTACTGCAGATGTACAACAAATGTCCCAAGTGGACAATTAAAGAGCCAATAAGATTAATGGCCCTAATCCCCAGACAGGTTGGGGGTCATAATCGATGTGATGCCTTCTCTCATGCTTACTAGGGGTTTGGCGACTGTTGGAGAAACTACCTATAATTTGCTGGTATATTAAGATATTATCAGTTAGTAGTGATTGCACCCCTACATCGATATTACAAACTGACCAAATGAAATACTGTGAGACCACAGATTATATAGGTCTCAACACCCATACAACTTCATAGTGGACCAGATAAATACTGTAACCTGAAAGATGTCATAAACCCACGGTATAGGATATACAGTATACATATACATGTAAGAGTCCATGGCCCCTTGGACATTATTAGCACTCCCTAGTATATATATAAGTGCTGAATTACAGTGGATGCACACCCTAATGACAGATGCTGCGCACGCCTATTGCTTTAACATTTAACCTTTAACTGTATTAGAATCTAAAAGTAGTTTTTTTGTTTATGAATGGACTGAACTAATGTTTAAAAGCCTCTGATGTTTATTCATAAATAGTCATCTATCAACCTAACTTTTTTTTATTTTTAACACCTTAAGATTAATAGTCAACAAAAGCCAATTTTGCATGGCTGCTAAAACATAAACTTTGGAAATAGCTGAGTTTGCAGTCTTCTCAACTGAGTTCTGTAAACTTTCCTTTGATTTGCTGTATATTTTTTCTACTCAGTGCAACATGAAATAAATAAACAAATAAATAATATCAGCCAAAGGAAAGAGGTCCTGCCTTAACATAAATAATTTGACTGCACTACCATTCGTCATGAATATTTGTTTAGATTGGAATGCATATAATTCAGTAAATATTATAGGAGATCTATGGATATCTGTCTGATATATTTTTCACAGGTGGCTATTTTTTTTTATTTTTTTATAACTGTTTTGAACTAACTTTGGATATGCAAGTTTAAAGGGACACTGTAATATAAAATTAGTTTCCCATTAATGCGTTCCAAATGGCTTGTTGTACCCCCCGAAGAGTATTAAATGTTTGGTAAATGTTTCTTTCATGTTTATTTCTGTGATTGCAATAACTGTTTTGATTTTTTTTTCCATTAAAACCATCATTTAGGACATGCCTGTAACAATGGGCTGAGCTTGCAAGCATTTATGTTAGGTATTAATAATAATAGTTGAGAGGGTTGAATAAAGACAAACAGCTATTTCAAATGCAAAATCTCTCTCCATCATACCCCTCACTGGGAGATTAAACAGTGTTATTGTCTCCTATTTACATAGATTTTCTACAGAAAAAAATGTTTGTTACTCATATTTTCAGTGTAGGAGGGGATAAATAGGCAAAAGTGGCCATTTCAAATAACAAATAAAGGTAAATTAGTTGTTTGCAAACAATTAAATACACTCCAGAAGGTAAAATTGACAATCTGTGAACACATAAAATGGGAGACAATTTTATATCCAAGTTTGCTTGGTTTATAGTTGGTACACACTTGTACTGCTAGAAATAGGATTTTGGTTCACTTGCTCAAATAAGCACTCTATATCCAGCATTATTCTATATTTTTATTTGGTGCACTGTAAGGGAAAGCATGAAGTATAAGCCTTATGGCAATATAGATGTAGAAACACCAGAATTTCATTGAAGAGGTCAATACAAAAGAAGGTGATTTTAAGCAAAATAGAGGAGAGGGACCAGTGATCTAAAAAATAGAGTATTTTATATCAATACAAAAATGGAAACACCACATTTATAAACATTTAAATGAAAAATACAGAGAAAACATAAATGCTTCTAATCTTATTTGCTAAATTCATTTTAAACTAACTGCAAATTAACAAAGGAGGTTTAATTACTACAAAAAATGTTTTGTATTCCCAATAAACGAGGAAGAAAATCCAAACTAGGGCAATTATACAGTATTTTATGGATTTCAATTTCTTTGGGAGGCAATTGTTAGCCATTGGGCAATAGATTTAATCAATCACAAGTGCCATTTCAACAAAGCAAAATATCAAAGAAGCAGAAACCCTTTTAACTCAGACTAAATAGATTTTTACAGCTGCCATTAATACAATATTTATATATATTTACAGGTATCTATTAATTTGTGTCCATGATTACATTTTAATATACAAGAAAAACTCTAGGAACTGTAAGTGTTATTATAGTAATTAAATAACTTAAATAATATTTGAAGGAATAACAGTTGTCTCAAACTAAAGAAAATAAATGATGTTGGTTTATATGAGCAGCCTAAGTAGGTCAAGAGAATAATATAAATGTTTTACCATCAAAATCTTCATTTGATATTTTGTTTTAAGAATTCTGACATAATAGTCATCATTCCGTAGTAATGGCTAAAACTGTAAATGGCCACTTTGCTTGTATAAGAAGAACTGACCTTTTTAGATGCTGATCCATAATAGGCCACTTTGTCCCAAGTAGCAACAAAAGCCCATGTAGATAAATAATGCAAGTTAGGTAGGTGTTTATCCATGTCTTTGGAAATTCTCTCCATCAGATTAGAGTCTGTGCTCTCCCTGAAATATACCAATCCTGCAAGATCATTGTCCACATCTCCCCAGAAAGGCGTAACAAATGTTCCATTTTTTAGTGGGAATGCATCAGGGGTGTATTGTGACACGGGTGTGCTAAATGAAATTACTCCATTGTTATTCACCTAGAAAAAAAGGCAAATAAATGTAAATTAAGAATTTCTGATTTAAAAATAATGATGCAGTGATGGTTTATCAACCCTATATATCAGAAAGGGATATGGGTAGATTTAATTACACTACTAGTTGTTATAAACACTATCATGGTTTTTAGAATAGGGTAAAAGATGAAAAGATTATACCTAAAAAAAAAAGTGGAGAATCATTTTTCTTTTACTGCTGGTACCCTTAGGGGGATATTTATCAAAGGTCTGGTGGACCTGATCCGACAATGCGGATAAGGTCTGCCAGACCTCGCTGAATGTGGAGAGCAATGCGCTCTCTGTATTCAGCATTGTACCAGCCCCCTGCAGATTCACTGGCCGCCAGCAGGGAGATGTCAATCAACCCGATAGTACTCGATCGGGTTGATTTTCTGCAATGTGTGTCCGCCTGCTCAGAGCAGGCAGACAGAGTTGATAAATAGGCCCCTTGATCTTGTTAGAGTTTGGATTATTAACAGAACATGGTTACTCCTGTTTGACCAAAATAGGACACTAGTTGAGGTTTGGGTTATGTGTTTTTATTTTGTCATTAAAGGCAAATTATAAGAAGCACTCATAAAAAAATTACTTGGTTGTACACTTCTACTATAAAAACTGGATCCACAATGGAATGTGAATATACTATAATTTGCCTTTATGTTTTATAGAGAGACAAGTCATGATGTTTAACTAACTAATATGCTTCCCAAACATTAAGAATGGTTCAATGTTCTGGCACAATGTTGGTCCTAAACAAAGGTAAAATGTTTGTGGGAAAAAAGCTGTTCTGGCCCATTAGTTAGAAATAATGTTGGAAAAAAGTTATTCTGTATCATCTGATTATTAAATATAACAATCAAATGTTGATTTTCATAGATTTTAATGCAAGTCTATAGGATTCAAAATTCAAATGTAACATTTGAATGCTGCATTCAGCTGTTACACATGGCATTCAAATGTTATCATTTATTCTGTGGAAATAAAGAGATACATACCTTTGTCTATTAGGTTTTTAAAACATACTGAACACTTGTTTTTGCTCAAGTAATAACCAGTCAAATTACTCCATGGATCCCTTTTAGGTGAATATATAAATGCATATTCACTTTGCAGAACTTTAAAACCCCTCTAAAACACCATGATATTGCTACCAAAAACTGTCCACTGTTGTTCCCTTAAAGGAATAGAAAGGTCAAAATTGAAAAGCTCATGGGTCTTTTTTAAATTTAAATGCAATTTATATACTTCCATTAGCAAATATGTAGTAAAAGTTATTACTGTTTTTCAGTAGCTATGAGGATTTGAACACCAGAGAGTCTAACAATTAAGATGGATAGCACATTTAAGGGTAGTTCTATGACATGGTATATTCCTGCTCCTATTAAACTTGTATTTTTTGGAGTACAGCATTGCATTTATTTCTGTTTCTTAGTGCCTGATAATCTAAAGCTTTACACTCAGGCAAGATGGTCTAAAATGACCGGTCAGTGCTATGAAGTCCATGATGGCATGATCTAAAGACACATTTTACAATGTGATCTGTGTATCTTGCTAAGTGGTGTAACCTACATTTAAATATGAGGTCTAGAATTATAAAATTCTGAAAGTTCTGATCGGTTGCAGGCTCGATTATTTGAGACTGCAACTGACATTTATGAAGCAGCAGTTTAAACCACTGATTCATAAACTCTCTCCCCCAGCTTAAAGTTGGAGGATAAAAATTGCTGCAGTTATTGACAGGTCCTACTCTCACGCTATTGGGTGTGCAAGAGTAGGTGGTATTCTAATAAACTTCTTCATTTTTTTGTGAAGGTAAGCTTATAGGGAAGTCCTGGTTCAGACCCTTTTTCAATTAATTTTCTGAGATCTGCCCATTTGAGGGTCTTGCTGATGAATTTTAGACCTTTGGAATTAGAGAATGTTCCTAATTGAGAAACAGAACATTTTCCCTTTTTGCATTCCTCAAGGGAACCCTCAAGCCTGGCAATTCTCACTTTGCAAGCTTGTAGTCAAGGCAAGATTTAGTGCATCTAATCCAATGTATACCAGTAACTATAGTTCACTTCAATATTTACCCAACCATTTATCTATTATTATAATATATATTTTATTCAAAACTATATGATATTAGGTGATGTGGAAAGTGTTACTTACAAAGAGAGATTTGTATTTTTTACCGAAGAACTTAAAGTCAACTGAAATAGAAACTTCCCCAGATGTTCCATCATCTTCTACTGGAGTAGTTTTATCACCTTCAGATGGTCCATATGGATATAGCAAATTGTCTTTAAAAAAAATAAATATATAAATATCTATATATGTTTATATATATATATATATATATATATATAATTTTATAGATTTAAATATTTATGCATTCACACCAATACACAAAGATACACAGTAGCAATTAGAGAATAAATTATAGGTATTATGGAAAATCTTGTGTTCTTGAGAACAATGCATATTAATGCATATTACATTGTTGTTTTACCTTGGTCTTCACAAAATGCTGATTGGAGAACTGTGAAATAAAAAAAGAAAAAGAAATATTAATTTTATACAAACTATTATTTTATTTGGGTTACAGAGATATTGAATACTTACCAAGGAGAAAAAGTGGAAAACACTTCAAGAGACACTTCATTATTGTTTTAGGTTTTGGAATTCTAAGAGAGAAGAGTACAACTTTATCACATTTCGCAGTATATGATTATATTTTCAGGTGTGTGAATAATTTACCAACAGGAAAGACTCAATAAAGTTTGCCAAATAATCTAGAAAAAAAATTACCCAAAACGTACCTTAATAATATGTAAAAGTAACACAATGGCCTAGAGCGCAATCATATTAGCGCTATTGAACACTTGAACCAGTCAAGTTTAATCAATCTTATTCTAGCACTAATTTTATTCAAGTTGAAGGTAAAAAGGTTTTTGCTCGAGCGAAAACCTGGAGTCCGTGTGGCTGATTGCAAAAATCATTTGATACTCATAGTCATATAAATGGCTGCAGATGAGCCCTCATTGATGTTGCTGCGATCACAGCCAATCGTTTTCCCATGTACCTGTCCTGTTTGGTTGACTTCAATTAAAATGCTCAATAAAATTCCACAGCTAAAATGACTAGATAAATCCCAGACAACACTTTTCAAATTATGACCCCTCAAAACATTTTAAATTTATCATTAGTTCTGTGCATGCCCACTAACATCACCCAACCATATTGGATGATGTAAGCAAGAAAGGTCACCAATAGGATACAAATGCTAAGTTAATACCAATTAATAATAAGCCCTTTTATACTTATAAATTAGTGAAGCAAATGCACCAACAAAACACATTTGTCTACTAAACTGATGTCGCCCCTTTTCAAATCCCTTGGAGAGATATGCCCATATATCTATATAGTTATGGAAAACAAGTGGTTAATAGCATGCAAGCTACTTATTAGCGCCACTACATGCTATTAAAAGGGATCAATCAATATATTGACCTTTCAACATGTGATGTATTCACTAAACCCATGATGTTGCTATTTAGTTTGCCTTTAATCCTGTGCGTTTGGGTTTTGGTTTAAGAAATTGTGAGATTAACAATGCAGGTAACAATTTTGTGTTGTTTTTGTGGGGTAAAGATTTCAAGATTCTAGCGTATTAGTGGCAGAAGCATTTTGGGATTGTGACAATTTTGTTATTTCCTTTCATAATCTACTCTGGCAACTTTGTCCTCTATTTTTTTTTCCTGAAATATGTTTTCCCACTGGTCCCAGAAAGGTTGGAGTAAATCCTACAGAATAATCAATCCTAACCCTGCAACATTAAGATTAGTAATAGTTGGATCAGTGTAGGACACAGCAATTTCTGTCCCTAACTGATCTAAGCAAAAGTGCTTAGGTAAACATACTTGTGCTTTTCAAATGGTGCCAACAAATGGACCCTTCTAAATGTCTTTAGAATATCTATTTTACAGTACAGTTTCTTGGCAGTATCAAATTACCTAAATATCCCTTTATTCTATTTATGCTCTATAATTAAGCTATATCTATCTATCGATCTATCATCTATCCATCTATCTATCTATCTATCTATCTATCTATCTATCTATCTATATATTTAATACATATCAGAACAACTTGAGCAGTGTAATCAATCAGAACCATGTAACTAATAAAGGTATCTTACCTACTTACGTTCTGATTCTCCTCTGTGATATGATGGTCTGAGTCAGGCTGCTATTTTATACACACAGGGAGTGGGCAAGAGGCGTTGCCTTAGGTGTTTAAACAAAATATAATTCTTATTAATACTTCATTCTACACTAATCCATACAGATTTACATATTGCTTTGTGTAATATCTTATTTGTAAATGGCACTGAATACATTTGTTGACATTTGCTTATTTCACAGATCAATTTGTCTTCCTTTATTTTTTATATACAAGTTTTCATTAAAAAAAGCACTTGAAAAAGTGTTAATCTGTATTTAATTGTAAGAGCAATACAATTAGTAAGAATGAAATGTGGACAAAAATAGAAGAATATTCCCTGTAACCTTTTACTTACTTTGCACACAAATATTTTGTCTATGGTACATTATCAAAATAGAACTCAAATCTATCCACCATAAGGTACAGTTAAATGAGTACAAATCAGTAAATAATATCAACCAAAGTCACATGCAGTGCTGTACTGTAATGATTTTAAACATATTTATTTGTTTTCTATATTGTTGTGGAAACAACTTAACATGTTAAATGAGTATATACAATCAATATTTGTATTTATTCAAGAAACATCTGCAATATTGTTTCTATTGTACTCTGGGTTAAAAATATTACATCAAAATCTCTTTGAAAATCCCTCTGAGATATTCTTTAATGTGCATAAGATTGTAATGCAAAATATTTTCATTATCTTCATAGTTAAACATATCTGTATAATATAAATCAATGTTTCTCTATGTATGTGTATGTATGTCAATGTAATATCGTCAGCTTTTTTTTTTTCTAACACCCGAGATCTTGTATGTTTGAGCCCTTATAACTTTTGTGTGCAATATATTTTTTTAATAATTTTATTAGACGTGTTAATATGAGTGTAACTGTACTTTGTAATGTATTTTTGAAGTGTTTCGTGAAACTTTTTTGTTGAGAAAAACTGTTAACTACAGCTCTTCAAGCGCAAAAAGGTTTGTTGCGTAAAAGATCACATCACGCTGAAACCTCATAACGCGCTACTTGTAATCTTGGCCTATGTTATTACATTTCATCCTGTCCCTGCAGCTCTTTTCTAATCAGTTTTCCTGTTTTAATAGCTTAAAGGTGCCAAATACTGAAGCTCCGCCTCTTTGTACTGGGAGCTGCCATCTTGGAGCTCAGGTATTCTCACAGCCTTTGACAGATGCTGTGCATGATACAAAGCCGTAAGTTTTTGAAGCTCTTGCATTACTCTATATTATTGTTTAGCGTTTAAAAAAAATAAATTTGGTGCAACTGTAAGACTGTATAAAAAAATGCAAAAATGTAAAGCTCACATGATCTGGATATATAAAATGGCGGCACTTCCAACCTCTTTTAGAGTTTGGTGGCTTCTGGTGTGTCTCAGAAGCCAGCAAACTCTAAAGGAGAGTTGGAAGCATTGCCATTCTATATATACACATTCCAAAATCAAGTCAAAGGAGAGACTTTTTGGTGAGCAGCATCACCCTAAGGGAAGTGTTTTCATATTATATTGTTTAATTGACTGTTTGTATAAAGCTCACATGATGTATCATGCACATTAACCTGAAGCACTTTATATAGCTTTAAAATAGTGGACAATTGTACTGATCTGGAAGTGTGCACTGCTTCTGTCACAGGCTGTGATAATACGTGAGCTCCAAGGTGACAGCCCCCAGTAGAAAGAAACAAAACTTCAGTATCTGGCACCTGAAAAGAGCTGCAGGAACAGGATGAAATGTGATAATATAGTGAGTAGTTACTATTCTTTTGTAGTTGTGCACAAAAGTCTAATGTCCCTTTAAGTCTACATTTTGGTGAGAGATAGAGTTAAATCATTCTGAAAAGAGAAGACTGACCTTTTTAATAGTTTTTTTTTAAATTGTGAAAGCACCAAAGAAGATTTCTTCTCAACCCTCCAAATGTTTGTGTCCACAAATCCTTACTGTATCTACTCTAAATTGATTATGAGCAAGTCCACAGCCATCCCAGGGGTGGTACATAATGAATTCACAGTAAGCATATCTTTGGAGAGCAGTGAATAGACTGCTTCTTAAGGTATTCTTAACATATGAAGTATTAATTCATTTCAGTGTAGAAATGCCTAGCAACAAGCATATACATATATATATATATATATATATATATATATATATATAAATATATAAGTATCTATTTAAAAATAAATAGTATACTTTCTTCTATGTGTAGAACATTGGAATGTAAAATATTTATGACTACCTTTGGTTTAGCGCTGTAGGTTTAACTCCTGCCAGGTTAGCGCATGAGCGATAAGTGTTAGAATTTTTTTACAGTTTGTGTGCTTTATTAAAGTCTATGGGGAGAAGTAAGCGTGATCATCCTGAAGCTAGCACACATTGTTTTTCACTCACAAGCAAACATTTTACTTTCAACTTGTAATACACATGCTAAACCATGTGTATTAAAAGTTTACTTCTCAGACATCCCAAGTCTCCCTGAAGTTCAGGGAGTCTGCCTGATTGTATTAGTGACTCCCTGATGCCAGCAAATGGACTGCAATCTCCCTGAAACTCAAAGTACCATGATCCAATTTGGCCCAAATACGAAAAAGTGTTTCTTTAAAGAATGCCTTTAGTTGCTGGGACTTTATAGAACCCTCAAAGCATGCATCTGTAACCAAAAAGCCCCACTGTTTTTAATTAAATAAAACACAAATACATCCTTATTTACTGCACGTAATTAAACTTTGTATTCTAAAATATTTGAGCATTCAACAAGCGTACGATCACTGGAAAATAGGTTTATTGTTTGTGCAATAAAGCTACTTTTTTATGTGACTTTAGTGGGAAGCTACTTTTAGGGTTTCAAGGTGTCCAATATATAAATGGGATGGGGGGGGGCGGCGCAGTTGCAGGAGAAGCCACCTCCCTGAAATGAGTTTTTGCAGGTTGGGATGTCTGACTTCTGGAGGTGTTTGCCTGTAAGGGAAAGTGTTAAATAGTGTACCATTATAATCTGGCCATTAAAGGGACATTAAACACTAAGGTCCAGATTACAAGTGGAGCGTTATTTAACGCTCCTGCTCGAGTGTTAGTGTTAACTGTGCTAGAACTAAGCTTTTTGCGTGTAGGGTTGCGCTCATATTATGAGTTGAGAGTAAACTATTTTCATTTGCACATTAACCCAACGAGTGCAAAAAGCCAAAGGGATAACCTATTCCTCATTGTCAATGGAGCAAAAAAAGTGGAAACCCCCAAAGTGTATATATATATATAGACATATTTATGTTTGTATATATTTGTTTATGTTTGTATATATGTATCTATATATACATATACAGTATATATACACAACTATAATTACATACATACATATATATATATATATATATATATATATATATATAATATAGTACATATATACATAAAAAATACATATATACAAACATAAATATCAAACAGTCTATATATATATACACTTTGGGGGTTTCCACTTTTTTGCTCCATTGACAATGAGGAATAGGTTATCCCTTGGCTTTTTGCACTCGTTGGGTTAATGTGCAAATGAAAATAGTTTACTCTCAACTCATAATATGAGCGCAACCCTACACGCAAAAAGCTTAGTTCTAGCACAGTTAACACTAACACTCGAGCAGGAGCGTTAAATAACGCTCCACTTGTAATCTGACCTTAGTGTTTAATGTCCCTTTAATGGCCAGATTATAATGGTAACACTATTTAACACTTTCCCTTACAGGCAAACACCTCCAGAAGTCAGACATCCCAACCTGCAAAAACCATTTCAGGGAGAGTGGCTTCTCCTGCAACTGCGCCGCCCCCCCCCATCCCATTTATATATTGGACACACTTGAAACCCTAAAAGTACTTCCCACTAAAGTCACATAAAAAAGTAGCTTATTGCACAAACAATAAACTAATTTTCCAGTGATCGTACGCTTGTTGAATGCTCAAAATATTTTAGAATACAAAGTTTAATTACGTGCAGTAAATAAGATGTATTTTGTTTTTATTTAATTAAAAACAGTGGGGCTATTTTGGTTACAGATGCATGCTTTGAGGGTTCTATAAAGTCCCAGCAACTAAAGGCATTCTTTAAAGAAACACTTTTTCGTATTTGGGCCAAATTGGATCATGGTACTTTGAGTTTCAGGAGATTGCAGTCCATTTGCTGGCATCAGGAGTCACTAATACAATCAGGCAGACTCCCACTTCAGGGAGACTTGGATGTCTGAGAAGTAAAACTTTTAATACACATGGTTTAGCATGTGTATTACAAGTTGAAAGTAAAATGTTTGCTTGTGAGAGAAAAACAATGTGTGCTAGCTTCAGGATGATCACGCTTACTTCTCCCCATAGACTTTAATAAAGCACACAAACTGTAAAAAATTCTAACACTTATCGCTCATGCGCTAACCTGGCAGGAGATAAACCTACAGCGCTAAACCAAAGGTAGTCATAAATATTTTACATTCCAATGTTCTAACACATAGAAGAAAGTATACTATTTATTTTTAAATAGATACTTATATATTATATATATATATATATATATATATATATATGTATATGCTTGTTGCTAGCATTTCTACACTGAAATGAATTAATACTTCCATATGTTAAGAATACCTTAAGAAGCAGTCTATTCACTGCACTCCAAAGATATGCTTACTGTGAATTCATTATGTACCACCCCCTGGGATGGCTGTGGACTTGCTCATAATCAATTTAGAGTAGATACAGTAAGGATTTGTGGAACACAAACATTTGGAGGGTTGAGAAGAAATCTTCTTTGGTGCTTTCACAATTTAAAAAAAAAACTATTAAAAAGGTCAGTCTTCTCTTTCAGAATGATTTAACTCTATCTACTCACCAAATAGACTTAAAGGGACATTAGACTTTTGTGCACAACTACAAAAGAATAGTAACTACTCACTATATTATCACATTTCATCCTGTTCCTGCAGCTCTTTTCAGGTGCCAGATACTGAAAGTTTTGTTTCTTTTACTGGGGGCTGTCACCTTGGAGCTCACGTATTATCACAGCCTGTGACAGAAGCAGTGCACACTTCCAGATCAGTACAATTGTCCACTATTTTAAAGCTATATAAAGTGCTTCAGGTAATGTGCATGATACATCATGTGAGCTTTATACAAACAGTCAATTAAACAATATAATATGAAAACACTTCCCTTAGGGTGATGCTGCTCACCAAAAAGTCTCTCTTTGACTTGATTTTGGAATGTGTATATATAGAATGGCAATGCTTCCAACTCTCCTTTAGAGTTTGCTGGCTTCTGAGACACACCAGAACCACCAAACTCTAAAAGAGGTTGGAAGTGCCGCCATTTTATATATCCAGATCATGTGAGCTTTACATTTTTTGCATTTTTTTATACAGTCTTCAGTTGCACCAAATTATTTTTTTTAAACGCTAAACAATAATATAGAGTAATGCAAGAGCTTCAAAAACTTACGGCTTTGTATCATGCACAGCATCTGTCAAAGGCTGTGAGAATACCTGAGCTCCAAGATGGCAGCTCCCAGTACAAAGAGGCGGAGCTTCAGTATTTGGCACCTTTAAGCTATTAAAACAGGAAAACTGATTAGAAAAGAGCTGCAGGGACAGGATGAAATGTAATAACATAGGCCAAGATTACAAGTAGCGCGTTATGAGGTTTCAGCGTGATGTGATCTTTTACGCAACAAACCTTTTTGCGCTTGAAGAGCTGTAGTTAACAGTTTTCTCAACAAAAAAGTTTCACGAAACACTTCAAAAATACATTACAAAGTACAGTTACACTCATATTAACACGTCTAATAAAATTATTAAAAAAATATATTGCACACAAAAGTTATAAGGGCTCAAACATACAAGATCTCGGGTGTTAGAAAAAAAAAAAGCTGACGATATTACATTGACATACATACACATACATAGAGAAACATTGATTATATTATACAGATATGTTTAACTATGAAGATAAATGAAAAATATTTTGCATTACAATCTTATGCACATTAAAGAATACTCAGAGGGATTTTCAAAGAGATTTTGATGTAATATTTTTAACCCAGAGTACAATAAAACAATATTGCAGATGTCTTGAATAAATACAAATATTGATTGTATATACTCATTTAACATGTTAAGTTGTTTCCACAACAATATAGAAAACAAATAAATATGTTTAAAATCATTACAGTACAGCACTGCATGTGACTTTGGTTGATATTATTTACTGATTTGTACTCATTTAACTGTACCTATGGTGGATAGATTTGAGTTCTATTTTGATAATGTACCATAGACAAAATATTTGTGTGCAAAGTAAGTAAAAGGTTACAGGGAATATTCTTCTATTTTTGTCCACATTTCATTCTTACTAATTGTATTGCTCTTACAAATTAAATACAGATTAACACTTTTTCAAGTGCTTTTTTAATGAAAACTTGTATATAAAAAATAAAGGAAGACAAATTGATCTGTGAAATAAGCAAATGTCAACAAATGTATTCAGTGCCATTTACAAATAAGATATTACACAAAGCAAAGAATGTAAATCTGTATGGATTAGTGTAGAATGAAGTATTAATAAGAATTATATTTTGTTTAAACACCTAAGGCAACGCCTCTTGCCCCACTCCCTGTGTGTATAAAATAGCAGCCTGACTCAGACCATCATATCACAGAGGAGAATCAGAACGTAAGTAGGTAAGATACCTTTATTAGTTACATGGTTCTGATTGATTACACTGCTCAAGTTGTTCTGATATGTATTAAATATATAGATAGATAGATAGTTGATAGATAGATAGATGGATAGATGATAGATCGATAGATAGATATAGCTTAATTATAGAGCATAAATAGAATAAAGGGATATTTAGGTAATTTGATACTGCCAAGAAACTGTACTGTAAAATAGATATTCTAAAGACATTTAGAAGGGTCCATTTGTTGGCACCATTTGAAAAGCACAAGTATGTTTACCTAAGCACTTTTGCTTAGATCAGTTAGGGACAGAAATTGCTGTGTCCTACACTGATCCAACTATTACTAATCTTAATGTTGCAGGGTTAGGATTGATTATTCTGTAGGATTTACTCCAACCTTTCTGGGACCATGGGAAAACATATTTCAGGAAAAAAAAATAGAGGACAAAGTTGCCAGAGTAGATTATGAAAGGAAATAACAAAATTGTCACAATCCCAAAATGCTTCTGCCACTAATACGCTAGAATCTTGAAATCTTTACCCCACAAAAACAACACAAAATTGTTACCTGCATTGTTAATCTCACAATTTCTTAAACCAAAACCCAAACGCACAGGATTAAAGGCAAACTAAATAGCAACATCATGGGTTTAGTGAATACATCACATGTTGAAAGGTCAATATATTGATTGATCCCTTTTAATAGCATGTAGTGGCGCTAATAAGTAGCTTGCATGCTATTAACCACTTGTTTTCCATAACTATATAGATATATGGGCATATCTCTCCAAGGGATTTGAAAAGGGGCGACATCAGTTTAGTAGACAAATGTGTTTTGTTGGTGCATTTGCTTCACTAATTTATAAGTATAAAAGGGCTTATTATTAATTGGTATTAACTTAGCATTTGTATCCTATTGGTGACCTTTCTTGCTTACATCATCCAATATGGTTGGGTGATGTTAGTGGGCATGCACAGAACTAATGATAAATTTAAAATGTTTTGAGGGGTCATAATTTGAAAAGTGTTGTCTGGGATTTATCTAGTCATTTTAGCTGTGGAATTTTATTGAGCATTTTAATTGAAGTCAACCAAACAGGACAGGTACATGGGAAAACGATTGGCTGTGATCGCAGCAACATCAATGAGGGCTCATCTGCAGCCATTTATATGACTATGAGTATCAAATGATTTTTGCAATCAGCCACACGGACTCCAGGTTTTCGCTCGAGCAAAAACCTTTTTACCTTCAACTTGAATAAAATTAGTGCTAGAATAAGATTGATTAAACTTGACTGGTTCAAGTGTTCAATAGCGCTAAATGATTGCGCTCTAGGCCATTGTGTTACTTTTACATATTATTAAGGTACGTTTTGGGTAATTTTTTTTCTAGATTATTTGGCAAACTTTATTGAGTCTTTCCTGTTGGTAAATTATTCACACACCTGAAAATATAATCATATACTGCGAAATGTGATAAAGTTGTACTCTTCTCTCTTAGAATTCCAAAACCTAAAACAATAATGAAGTGTCTCTTGAAGTGTTTTCCACTTTTTCTCCTTGGTAAGTATTCAATATCTCTGTAACCCAAATAAAATAATAGTTTGTATAAAATTAATATTTCTTTTTCTTTTTTTATTTCACAGTTCTCCAATCAGCATTTTGTGAAGACCAAGGTAAAACAACAATGTAATATGCATTAATATGCATTGTTCTCAAGAACACAAGATTTTCCATAATACCTATAATTTATTCTCTAATTGCTACTGTGTATCTTTGTGTATTGGTGTGAATGCATAAATATTTAAATCTATAAAATTATATATATATATATATATATATATATATAGATATTTATATATTTATTTTTTTTAAAGACAATTTGCTATATCCATATGGACCATCTGAAGGTGATAAAACTACTCCAGTAGAAGATGATGGAACATCTGGGGAAGTTTCTATTTCAGTTGACTTTAAGTTCTTCGGTAAAAAATACAAATCTCTCTTTGTAAGTAACACTTTCCACATCACCTAATATCATATAGTTTTGAATAAAATATTATTATATAATAGATAAATGGTTGGGTAAATATTGAAGTGAACTATAGTTACTGGTATACATTGGATTAGATGCACTAAATCTTGCCTTGACTACAAGCTTGCAAAGTGAGAATTGCCAGGCTTGAGGGTTCCCTTGAGGAATGCAAAAAGGGAAAATGTTCTGTTTCTCAATTAGGAACATTCTCTAATTCCAAAGGTCTAAAATTCATCAGCAAGACCCTCAAATGGGCAGATCTCAGAAAATTAATTGAAAAAGGGTCTGAACCAGGACTTCCCTATAAGCTTACCTTCACAAAAAAATGAAGAAGTTTATTAGAATACCACCTACTCTTGCACACCCAATAGCGTGAGAGTAGGACCTGTCAATAACTGCAGCAATTTTTATCCTCCAACTTTAAGCTGGGGGAGAGAGTTTATGAATCAGTGGTTTAAACTGCTGCTTCATAAATGTCAGTTGCAGTCTCAAATAATCGAGCCTGCAACCGATCAGAACTTTCAGAATTTTATAATTCTAGACCTCATATTTAAATGTAGGTTACACCACTTAGCAAGATACACAGATCACATTGTAAAATGTGTCTTTAGATCATGCCATCATGGACTTCATAGCACTGACCGGTCATTTTAGACCATCTTGCCTGAGTGTAAAGCTTTAGATTATCAGGCACTAAGAAACAGAAATAAATGCAATGCTGTACTCCAAAAAATACAAGTTTAATAGGAGCAGGAATATACCATGTCATAGAACTACCCTTAAATGTGCTATCCATCTTAATTGTTAGACTCTCTGGTGTTCAAATCCTCATAGCTACTGAAAAACAGTAATAACTTTTACTACATATTTGCTAATGGAAGTATATAAATTGCATTTAAATTTAAAAAAGACCCATGAGCTTTTCAATTTTGACCTTTCTATTCCTTTAAGGGAACAACAGTGGACAGTTTTTGGTAGCAATATCATGGTGTTTTAGAGGGGTTTTAAAGTTCTGCAAAGTGAATATGCATTTATATATTCACCTAAAAGGGATCCATGGAGTAATTTGACTGGTTATTACTTGAGCAAAAACAAGTGTTCAGTATGTTTTAAAAACCTAATAGACAAAGGTATGTATCTCTTTATTTCCACAGAATAAATGATAACATTTGAATGCCATGTGTAACAGCTGAATGCAGCATTCAAATGTTACATTTGAATTTTGAATCCTATAGACTTGCATTAAAATCTATGAAAATCAACATTTGATTGTTATATTTAATAATCAGATGATACAGAATAACTTTTTTCCAACATTATTTCTAACTAATGGGCCAGAACAGCTTTTTTCCCACAAACATTTTACCTTTGTTTAGGACCAACATTGTGCCAGAACATTGAACCATTCTTAATGTTTGGGAAGCATATTAGTTAGTTAAACATCATGACTTGTCTCTCTATAAAACATAAAGGCAAATTATAGTATATTCACATTCCATTGTGGATCCAGTTTTTATAGTAGAAGTGTACAACCAAGTAATTTTTTTATGAGTGCTTCTTATAATTTGCCTTTAATGACAAAATAAAAACACATAACCCAAACCTCAACTAGTGTCCTATTTTGGTCAAACAGGAGTAACCATGTTCTGTTAATAATCCAAACTCTAACAAGATCAAGGGGCCTATTTATCAACTCTGTCTGCCTGCTCTGAGCAGGCGGACACACATTGCAGAAAATCAACCCGATCGAGTACTATCGGGTTGATTGACATCTCCCTGCTGGCGGCCAGTGAATCTGCAGGGGGCTGGTACAATGCTGAATACAGAGAGCGCATTGCTCTCCACATTCAGCGAGGTCTGGCAGACCTTATCCGCATTGTCGGATCAGGTCCACCAGACCTTTGATAAATATCCCCCTAAGGGTACCAGCAGTAAAAGAAAAATGATTCTCCACTTTTTTTTTTAGGTATAATCTTTTCATCTTTTACCCTATTCTAAAAACCATGATAGTGTTTATAACAACTAGTAGTGTAATTAAATCTACCCATATCCCTTTCTGATATATAGGGTTGATAAACCATCACTGCATCATTATTTTTAAATCAGAAATTCTTAATTTACATTTATTTGCCTTTTTTTCTAGGTGAATAACAATGGAGTAATTTCATTTAGCACACCGTGTCACAATACACCCCTGATGCATTCCCACTAAAAAATGGAACATTTGTTACGCCTTTCTGGGGAGATGTGGACAATGATCTTGCAGGATTGGTATATTTCAGGGAGAGCACAGACTCTAATCTGATGGAGAGAATTTCCAAAGACATGGATAAACACCTACCTAACTTGCATTATTTATCTACATGGGCTTTTGTTGCTACTTGGGACAAAGTGGCCTATTATGGATCAGCATCTAAAAAGGTCAGTTCTTCTTATACAAGCAAAGTGGCCATTTACAGTTTTAGCCATTACTACGGAATGATGACTATTATGTCAGAATTCTTAAAACAAAATATCAAATGAAGATTTTGATGGTAAAACATTTATATTATTCTCTTGACCTACTTAGGCTGCTCATATAAACCAACATCATTTATTTTCTTTAGTTTGAGACAACTGTTATTCCTTCAAATATTATTTAAGTTATTTAATTACTATAATAACACTTACAGTTCCTAGAGTTTTTCTTGTATATTAAAATGTAATCATGGACACAAATTAATAGATACCTGTAAATATATATAAATATTGTATTAATGGCAGCTGTAAAAATCTATTTAGTCTGAGTTAAAAGGGTTTCTGCTTCTTTGATATTTTGCTTTGTTGAAATGGCACTTGTGATTGATTAAATCTATTGCCCAATGGCTAACAATTGCCTCCCAAAGAAATTGAAATCCATAAAATACTGTATAATTGCCCTAGTTTGGATTTTCTTCCTCGTTTATTGGAATACAAAACATTTTTTGTAGTAATTAAACCTCCTTTGTTAATTTGCAGTTAGTTTAAAATGAATTTAGCAATAAGATTAGAAGCATTTATGTTTTCTCTGTATTTTTCATTTAAATGTTTATAAATGTGGTGTTTCCATTTTTGTATTGATATAAAATACTCTATTTTTTAGATCACTGGTCCCTCTCCTCTATTTTGCTTAAAATCACCTTCTTTTGTATTGACCTCTTCAATGAAATTCTGGTGTTTCTACATCTATATTGCCATAAGGCTTATACTTCATGCTTTCCCTTACAGTGCACCAAATAAAAATATAGAATAATGCTGGATATAGAGTGCTTATTTGAGCAAGTGAACCAAAATCCTTTTCTAGCAGTACAAGTGTGTACCAACTATAAACCAAGCAAACTTGGATATAAAATTGTCTCCCATTTTATGTGTTCACAGATTGTCAATTTTACCTTCTGGAGTGTATTTAATTGTTTGCAAACAACTAATTTACCTTTATTTGTTATTTGAAATGGCCACTTTTGCCTATTTATCCCCTCCTACACTGAAAATATGAGTAACAAACATTTTTTTCTGTAGAAAATCTATGTAAATAGGAGACAATAACACTGTTTAATCTCCCAGTGAGGGGTATGATGGAGAGAGATTTTGCATTTGAAATAGCTGTTTGTCTTTATTCAACCCTCTCAACTATTATTATTAATACCTAACATAAATGCTTGCAAGCTCAGCCCATTGTTACAGGCATGTCCTAAATGATGGTTTTAATGGAAAAAAAAATCAAAACAGTTATTGCAATCACAGAAATAAACATGAAAGAAACATTTACCAAACATTTAATACTCTTCGGGGGTACAACAAGCCATTTGGAACGCATTAATGGGAAACTAATTTTATATTACAGTGTCCCTTTAAACTTGCATATCCAAAGTTAGTTCAAAACAGTTATAAAAAAATAAAAAAAATAGCCACCTGTGAAAAATATATCAGACAGATATCCATAGATCTCCTATAATATTTACTGAATTATATGCATTCCAATCTAAACAAATATTCATGACGAATGGTAGTGCAGTCAAATTATTTATGTTAAGGCAGGACCTCTTTCCTTTGGCTGATATTATTTATTTGTTTATTTATTTCATGTTGCACTGAGTAGAAAAAATATACAGCAAATCAAAGGAAAGTTTACAGAACTCAGTTGAGAAGACTGCAAACTCAGCTATTTCCAAAGTTTATGTTTTAGCAGCCATGCAAAATTGGCTTTTGTTGACTATTAATCTTAAGGTGTTAAAAATAAAAAAAAGTTAGGTTGATAGATGACTATTTATGAATAAACATCAGAGGCTTTTAAACATTAGTTCAGTCCATTCATAAAAAAAAAACTACTTTTAGATTCTAATACAGTTAAAGGTTAAATGTTAAAGCAATAGGCGTGCGCAGCATCTGTCATTAGGGTGTGCATCCACTGTAATTCAGCACTTATATATATACTAGGGAGTGCTAATAATGTCCAAGGGGCCATGGACTCTTACATGTATATGTATACTGTATATCCTATACCGTGGGTTTATGACATCTTTCAGGTTACAGTATTTATCTGGTCCACTATGAAGTTGTATGGGTGTTGAGACCTATATAATCTGTGGTCTCACAGTATTTCATTTGGTCAGTTTGTAATATCGATGTAGGGGTGCAATCACTACTAACTGATAATATCTTAATATACCAGCAAATTATAGGTAGTTTCTCCAACAGTCGCCAAACCCCTAGTAAGCATGAGAGAAGGCATCACATCGATTATGACCCCCAACCTGTCTGGGGATTAGGGCCATTAATCTTATTGGCTCTTTAATTGTCCACTTGGGACATTTGTTGTACATCTGCAGTACAATTGATAGTGAAGTCCATAAGTGCTATATTTTAAATATATTTTAGTTACTTTTTCAAGTTTATATGTAAATAGCGTTTATTATTTTTAACAAACCTAGTAACAGGATGGTAATAGAGAATACCAGCAAGGGGCAAGTACCAGTTTATTGTGGAGTTCATGTATTTGGGTACATAACAATTTTCCACAATACAATGTACTTAGAATAGTTGTGGCAACTGCTATCCCTTAAGAAGTTTGATATGCATAACTAATGGTAATGCATATAGTATTTTGTTTTTGTTCCCATGGTTACCACTTCTAGCCTCTAATATACCATCCCTATATGTGTGAGTCACGATAAGTCAAATGAGAGAAGTTTAGATCATTAGCTGTGTCTGCATATACACTCATGACACTTGTAGTTCATAATGTTTGTGTGATTACTTATAAGTTAAGTTTTGTTTTTTGACAATACACTATGATGTTTAGGTCCATTGGCATGGTAACTAAGACCCGCTCTTAAGAGTAACCATACAGGTTACTATGTGGGCATGTATCGCTAAAAGTTCACTATGTTATGTTATGACACGCTATTGTATTAACACTTATTTTCTTGGATGATATGTTTATGTACATTTTGTAAGAGCCGGTGGAAGACGGCGAAACCGGAAATGACACATTAGTCCTTCCGGTGACACGAAATAGTGGAACGCAGGTTTGTTTTAGCCATTCACTTTGTCGCTTCTTTGGGAATACACAGGTTGGAGTGTGTGTGTTTTGATTACAACTTGATTTGTTTGCCTATATATTATTTGATATATCTCACTTTATGTTATGCTGATGAAGGGTAGTATATACCCAAAAACGTTTCAATAAAAATAACCTTTGTTATTCTATTATTTGAAAAGCCCTGAGAGTGCATTTGTTCGAGTGGGTATATATATATATATATATATATATATATATATATATATAAATAAAACACATTAGTATACATATTTACATATACACACACATGTACACACATATGTACACTTTCACACTCACTCATACTAATTATTTAAATACAACATTACCATGTCCAAACCCCTTAACTCTTTCCCTCCATGTCCCTTCCCCCCCCCCCCCAAGCCCCCTCTGTACTCTAACCCTAATGCGTATTCCATTGCACTTTTAAAAGGGGACGGAAATATGAAATCAAGTCATATCCCCTGCTTCCCTCACTGATTGGCTGCTGCATGCCAGAACATCCTGTGGGAAAAGCCTGTAAAAACAAGAGCCAGGATCCCATAAGAGCCCAGTGTGGCACCTCTCAAACGGAGGGAGCGCTGTGTGATGGATGTGGGCCTGGTCAGATCTTTGACCTCCCTACTGTACCTTTGAAATGCTACAGAGTGCACAGGGTTGATTAGGGTGTTCCCAGGCACACCCTGTGTGCAAGCCTATGGTTAAAGTTATGAGTGAAGAAAACCACAATCCACCTTGTTAGTGTGTATGAAATAGGACATTCTATATGATTTTAATTGTTAAAAAAATCTTTTCTTTGTATGACTCTGTAGGTCAACACTTTCCAGGCTGTCCTTACTACTGATGGTTACAGGTACTTTATAATCCTGAATTATGGGGATATCCAATGGACAACAGGTACAGCTAGTGATGGTGATGCTAACACAGGCTTAGGAGGAACACCAGCCCAGGTAATGCAATATAACATAACTGTATAAGCAATCTCGATAAAAAACAGTCATGCATAGAATTAAATGAAAGTGACCTTCTAGTGAGCTTTAAACAGAAACATTTTAAAGGGAAACTTTTAAGGAATATAAGTGATCTTAACACTATGGGGTCAATTTATTAATGTGCAAGCGGACATGATACGATATAGCGTATCATATACGCTGCACATCGATAAATGCTGACAGCATACGCTGTCAGCATTTATCATTGCACCAGCAGTTCTTGTGAACTGCTGGTGCAATACCGCCCCTTGCAGATTCGCGGCCAATCGGCCACTAGCCGGGGGTGTCAATCAACCAGATCGTATTCAATCTGGTTGATTTTTGTGCGCCGCCTCAGAGCAGGCGGACAGGTTATGGAGCAGCAGTCTTTAGACTGCTGCTTCATAACTTCTGTTTCTGGCTGAAGGCTCGCCGGAAACACAGGGCATCAAGCTTGATAAATTGACCCCTATAAACTAACTTGCAGGGCAAAATATATATATATATATATATATATATTTTGCCCTGCAAGTTAGTTTATAGGGGTCAATTTATCAAGCTTGATGCCCTGTGTTTCCGGCGAGCCTTCAGCCAGAAACAGAAGTTATGAAGCAGCAGTCTAAAGACTGCTGCTCCATAACCTGTCCGCCTGCTCTGAGGCGGCGCACAAAAATCAACCAGATTGAATACGATCTGGTTGATTGACACCCCCGGCTAGTGGCCGATTGGCCGCGAATCTGCAAGGGGCGGTATTGCACCAGCAGTTCACAAGAACTGCTGGTGCAATGATAAATGCTGACAGCGTATGCTGTCAGCATTTATCGATGTGCAGCGTATATGATACGCTATATCGTATCATGTCCGCTTGCACATTAATAAATTGACCCCATAGTGTTAAGATCACTTATATTCCTTAAAAGTTTCCCTTTAAAATGTTTCTGTTTAAAGCTCACTAGAAGGTCACTTTCATTTAATTCTATGCATGACTGTTTTTTATCGAGATTGCTTATACAGTTATGTTATATTGCATTACCTGGGCTGGTGTTCCTCCTAAGCCTGTGTTAGCATCACCATCACTAGCTGTACCTGTTGTCCATTGGATATCCCCATAATTCAGGATTATAAAGTACCTGTAACCATCAGTAGTAAGGACAGCCTGGAAAGTGTTGACCTACAGAGTCATACAAAGAAAAGATTTTTTTAACAATTAAAATCATATAGAATGTCCTATTTCATACACACTAACAAGGTGGATTGTGGTTTTCTTCACTCATAACTTTAACCATAGGCTTGCACACAGGGTGTGCCTGGGAACACCCTAATCAACCCTGTGCACTCTGTAGCATTTCAAAGGTACAGTAGGGAGGTCAAAGATCTGACCAGGCCCACATCCATCACACAGCGCTCCCTCCGTTTGAGAGGTGCCCACACTGGGCTCTTATGGGATCCTGGCTCTTGTTTTTACAGGCTTTTCCCACAGGATGTTCTGGCATGCAGCAGCCAATCAGTGAGGGAAGCAGGGGATATGACTTGATTTCATATTTCCGTCCCCTTTTAAAAGTGCAATGGAATACGCATTAGGGTTAGAGTACAGAGGGGGCTTGGGGGGGGGGGGGGGAAGGGACATGGAGGGAAAGAGTTAAGGGGTTTGGACATGGTAATGTTGTATTTATAATAATTAGTATGAGTGAGTGTGAAAGTGTACATATGTGTGTACATGTGTGTGTATATGTAAATATGTATACTAATGTGTTTTATTTATATATATATATATATATATATATATATATATATATATATACCCACTCGAACAAATGCACTCTCAGGGCTTTTCAAATAATAGAATAACAAAGGTTATTTTTATTGAAACGTTTTTGGGTATATACTACCCTTCATCAGCATAACATAAAGTGAGATATATCAAATAATATATAGGCAAACAAATCAAGTTGTAATCAAAACACACACACTCCAACCTGTGTATTCCCAAAGAAGCGACAAAGTGAATGGCTAAAACAAACCTGCGTTCCACTATTTCGTGTCACCGGAAGGACTAATGTGTCATTTCCGGTTTCGCCGTCTTCCACCGGCTCTTACAAAATGTACATAAACATATCATCCAAGAAAATAAGTGTTAATACAATAGCGTGTCATAACATAACATAGTGAACTTTTAGCGATACATGCCCACATAGTAACCTGTATGGTTACTCTTAAGAGCGGGTCTTAGTTACCATGCCATGGTCTCATAGTGTATTGTCAAAAAACAAAACTTAACTTATAAGTAATCACACAAACATTATGAACTACAAGTGTCATGAGTGTATATGCAGACACAGCTAATGATCTAAACTTCTCTCATTTGACTTATCGTGACTCACACATATAGGGATGGTATATTAGAGGCTAGAAGTGGTAACCATGGGAACAAAAACAAAATACTATATGCATTACCATTAGTTATGCATATCAAACTTCTTAAGGGATAGCAGTTGCCACAACTATTCTAAGTACATTGTATTGTGGAAAATTGTTATGTACCCAAATACATGAACTCCACAATAAACTGGTACTTGCCCCTTGCTGGTATTCTCTATTACCATCCTGTTACTAGGTTTGTTAAAAATAATAAACGCTATTTACATATAAACTTGAAAAAGTAACTAAAATATATTTAAAATATAGCACTTATGGACTTCACTATCAATTGTACTGCAGATGTACAACAAATGTCCCAAGTGGACAATTAAAGAGCCAATAAGATTAATGGCCCTAATCCCCAGACAGGTTGGGGGTCATAATCGATGTGATGCCTTCTCTCATGCTTACTAGGGGTTTGGCGACTGTTGGAGAAACTACCTATAATTTGCTGGTATATTAAGATATTATCAGTTAGTAGTGATTGCACCCCTACATCGATATTACAAACTGACCAAATGAAATACTGTGAGACCACAGATTATATAGGTCTCAACACCCATACAACTTCATAGTGGACCAGATAAATACTGTAACCTGAAAGATGTCATAAACCCACGGTATAGGATATACAGTATACATATACATGTAAGAGTCCATGGCCCCTTGGACATTATTAGCACTCCCTAGTATATATATAAGTGCTGAATTACAGTGGATGCACACCCTAATGACAGATGCTGCGCACGCCTATTGCTTTAACATTTAACCTTTAACTGTATTAGAATCTAAAAGTAGTTTTTTTGTTTATGAATGGACTGAACTAATGTTTAAAAGCCTCTGATGTTTATTCATAAATAGTCATCTATCAACCTAACTTTTTTTTATTTTTAACACCTTAAGATTAATAGTCAACAAAAGCCAATTTTGCATGGCTGCTAAAACATAAACTTTGGAAATAGCTGAGTTTGCAGTCTTCTCAACTGAGTTCTGTAAACTTTCCTTTGATTTGCTGTATATTTTTTCTACTCAGTGCAACATGAAATAAATAAACAAATAAATAATATCAGCCAAAGGAAAGAGGTCCTGCCTTAACATAAATAATTTGACTGCACTACCATTCGTCATGAATATTTGTTTAGATTGGAATGCATATAATTCAGTAAATATTATAGGAGATCTATGGATATCTGTCTGATATATTTTTCACAGGTGGCTATTTTTTTTTATTTTTTTATAACTGTTTTGAACTAACTTTGGATATGCAAGTTTAAAGGGACACTGTAATATAAAATTAGTTTCCCATTAATGCGTTCCAAATGGCTTGTTGTACCCCCCGAAGAGTATTAAATGTTTGGTAAATGTTTCTTTCATGTTTATTTCTGTGATTGCAATAACTGTTTTGATTTTTTTTTCCATTAAAACCATCATTTAGGACATGCCTGTAACAATGGGCTGAGCTTGCAAGCATTTATGTTAGGTATTAATAATAATAGTTGAGAGGGTTGAATAAAGACAAACAGCTATTTCAAATGCAAAATCTCTCTCCATCATACCCCTCACTGGGAGATTAAACAGTGTTATTGTCTCCTATTTACATAGATTTTCTACAGAAAAAAATGTTTGTTACTCATATTTTCAGTGTAGGAGGGGATAAATAGGCAAAAGTGGCCATTTCAAATAACAAATAAAGGTAAATTAGTTGTTTGCAAACAATTAAATACACTCCAGAAGGTAAAATTGACAATCTGTGAACACATAAAATGGGAGACAATTTTATATCCAAGTTTGCTTGGTTTATAGTTGGTACACACTTGTACTGCTAGAAATAGGATTTTGGTTCACTTGCTCAAATAAGCACTCTATATCCAGCATTATTCTATATTTTTATTTGGTGCACTGTAAGGGAAAGCATGAAGTATAAGCCTTATGGCAATATAGATGTAGAAACACCAGAATTTCATTGAAGAGGTCAATACAAAAGAAGGTGATTTTAAGCAAAATAGAGGAGAGGGACCAGTGATCTAAAAAATAGAGTATTTTATATCAATACAAAAATGGAAACACCACATTTATAAACATTTAAATGAAAAATACAGAGAAAACATAAATGCTTCTAATCTTATTTGCTAAATTCATTTTAAACTAACTGCAAATTAACAAAGGAGGTTTAATTACTACAAAAAATGTTTTGTATTCCCAATAAACGAGGAAGAAAATCCAAACTAGGGCAATTATACAGTATTTTATGGATTTCAATTTCTTTGGGAGGCAATTGTTAGCCATTGGGCAATAGATTTAATCAATCACAAGTGCCATTTCAACAAAGCAAAATATCAAAGAAGCAGAAACCCTTTTAACTCAGACTAAATAGATTTTTACAGCTGCCATTAATACAATATTTATATATATTTACAGGTATCTATTAATTTGTGTCCATGATTACATTTTAATATACAAGAAAAACTCTAGGAACTGTAAGTGTTATTATAGTAATTAAATAACTTAAATAATATTTGAAGGAATAACAGTTGTCTCAAACTAAAGAAAATAAATGATGTTGGTTTATATGAGCAGCCTAAGTAGGTCAAGAGAATAATATAAATGTTTTACCATCAAAATCTTCATTTGATATTTTGTTTTAAGAATTCTGACATAATAGTCATCATTCCGTAGTAATGGCTAAAACTGTAAATGGCCACTTTGCTTGTATAAGAAGAACTGACCTTTTTAGATGCTGATCCATAATAGGCCACTTTGTCCCAAGTAGCAACAAAAGCCCATGTAGATAAATAATGCAAGTTAGGTAGGTGTTTATCCATGTCTTTGGAAATTCTCTCCATCAGATTAGAGTCTGTGCTCTCCCTGAAATATACCAATCCTGCAAGATCATTGTCCACATCTCCCCAGAAAGGCGTAACAAATGTTCCATTTTTTAGTGGGAATGCATCAGGGGTGTATTGTGACACGGGTGTGCTAAATGAAATTACTCCATTGTTATTCACCTAGAAAAAAAGGCAAATAAATGTAAATTAAGAATTTCTGATTTAAAAATAATGATGCAGTGATGGTTTATCAACCCTATATATCAGAAAGGGATATGGGTAGATTTAATTACACTACTAGTTGTTATAAACACTATCATGGTTTTTAGAATAGGGTAAAAGATGAAAAGATTATACCTAAAAAAAAAAGTGGAGAATCATTTTTCTTTTACTGCTGGTACCCTTAGGGGGATATTTATCAAAGGTCTGGTGGACCTGATCCGACAATGCGGATAAGGTCTGCCAGACCTCGCTGAATGTGGAGAGCAATGCGCTCTCTGTATTCAGCATTGTACCAGCCCCCTGCAGATTCACTGGCCGCCAGCAGGGAGATGTCAATCAACCCGATAGTACTCGATCGGGTTGATTTTCTGCAATGTGTGTCCGCCTGCTCAGAGCAGGCAGACAGAGTTGATAAATAGGCCCCTTGATCTTGTTAGAGTTTGGATTATTAACAGAACATGGTTACTCCTGTTTGACCAAAATAGGACACTAGTTGAGGTTTGGGTTATGTGTTTTTATTTTGTCATTAAAGGCAAATTATAAGAAGCACTCATAAAAAAATTACTTGGTTGTACACTTCTACTATAAAAACTGGATCCACAATGGAATGTGAATATACTATAATTTGCCTTTATGTTTTATAGAGAGACAAGTCATGATGTTTAACTAACTAATATGCTTCCCAAACATTAAGAATGGTTCAATGTTCTGGCACAATGTTGGTCCTAAACAAAGGTAAAATGTTTGTGGGAAAAAAGCTGTTCTGGCCCATTAGTTAGAAATAATGTTGGAAAAAAGTTATTCTGTATCATCTGATTATTAAATATAACAATCAAATGTTGATTTTCATAGATTTTAATGCAAGTCTATAGGATTCAAAATTCAAATGTAACATTTGAATGCTGCATTCAGCTGTTACACATGGCATTCAAATGTTATCATTTATTCTGTGGAAATAAAGAGATACATACCTTTGTCTATTAGGTTTTTAAAACATACTGAACACTTGTTTTTGCTCAAGTAATAACCAGTCAAATTACTCCATGGATCCCTTTTAGGTGAATATATAAATGCATATTCACTTTGCAGAACTTTAAAACCCCTCTAAAACACCATGATATTGCTACCAAAAACTGTCCACTGTTGTTCCCTTAAAGGAATAGAAAGGTCAAAATTGAAAAGCTCATGGGTCTTTTTTAAATTTAAATGCAATTTATATACTTCCATTAGCAAATATGTAGTAAAAGTTATTACTGTTTTTCAGTAGCTATGAGGATTTGAACACCAGAGAGTCTAACAATTAAGATGGATAGCACATTTAAGGGTAGTTCTATGACATGGTATATTCCTGCTCCTATTAAACTTGTATTTTTTGGAGTACAGCATTGCATTTATTTCTGTTTCTTAGTGCCTGATAATCTAAAGCTTTACACTCAGGCAAGATGGTCTAAAATGACCGGTCAGTGCTATGAAGTCCATGATGGCATGATCTAAAGACACATTTTACAATGTGATCTGTGTATCTTGCTAAGTGGTGTAACCTACATTTAAATATGAGGTCTAGAATTATAAAATTCTGAAAGTTCTGATCGGTTGCAGGCTCGATTATTTGAGACTGCAACTGACATTTATGAAGCAGCAGTTTAAACCACTGATTCATAAACTCTCTCCCCCAGCTTAAAGTTGGAGGATAAAAATTGCTGCAGTTATTGACAGGTCCTACTCTCACGCTATTGGGTGTGCAAGAGTAGGTGGTATTCTAATAAACTTCTTCATTTTTTTGTGAAGGTAAGCTTATAGGGAAGTCCTGGTTCAGACCCTTTTTCAATTAATTTTCTGAGATCTGCCCATTTGAGGGTCTTGCTGATGAATTTTAGACCTTTGGAATTAGAGAATGTTCCTAATTGAGAAACAGAACATTTTCCCTTTTTGCATTCCTCAAGGGAACCCTCAAGCCTGGCAATTCTCACTTTGCAAGCTTGTAGTCAAGGCAAGATTTAGTGCATCTAATCCAATGTATACCAGTAACTATAGTTCACTTCAATATTTACCCAACCATTTATCTATTATTATAATATATATTTTATTCAAAACTATATGATATTAGGTGATGTGGAAAGTGTTACTTACAAAGAGAGATTTGTATTTTTTACCGAAGAACTTAAAGTCAACTGAAATAGAAACTTCCCCAGATGTTCCATCATCTTCTACTGGAGTAGTTTTATCACCTTCAGATGGTCCATATGGATATAGCAAATTGTCTTTAAAAAAAATAAATATATAAATATCTATATATGTTTATATATATATATATATATATATATATAATTTTATAGATTTAAATATTTATGCATTCACACCAATACACAAAGATACACAGTAGCAATTAGAGAATAAATTATAGGTATTATGGAAAATCTTGTGTTCTTGAGAACAATGCATATTAATGCATATTACATTGTTGTTTTACCTTGGTCTTCACAAAATGCTGATTGGAGAACTGTGAAATAAAAAAAGAAAAAGAAATATTAATTTTATACAAACTATTATTTTATTTGGGTTACAGAGATATTGAATACTTACCAAGGAGAAAAAGTGGAAAACACTTCAAGAGACACTTCATTATTGTTTTAGGTTTTGGAATTCTAAGAGAGAAGAGTACAACTTTATCACATTTCGCAGTATATGATTATATTTTCAGGTGTGTGAATAATTTACCAACAGGAAAGACTCAATAAAGTTTGCCAAATAATCTAGAAAAAAAATTACCCAAAACGTACCTTAATAATATGTAAAAGTAACACAATGGCCTAGAGCGCAATCATATTAGCGCTATTGAACACTTGAACCAGTCAAGTTTAATCAATCTTATTCTAGCACTAATTTTATTCAAGTTGAAGGTAAAAAGGTTTTTGCTCGAGCGAAAACCTGGAGTCCGTGTGGCTGATTGCAAAAATCATTTGATACTCATAGTCATATAAATGGCTGCAGATGAGCCCTCATTGATGTTGCTGCGATCACAGCCAATCGTTTTCCCATGTACCTGTCCTGTTTGGTTGACTTCAATTAAAATGCTCAATAAAATTCCACAGCTAAAATGACTAGATAAATCCCAGACAACACTTTTCAAATTATGACCCCTCAAAACATTTTAAATTTATCATTAGTTCTGTGCATGCCCACTAACATCACCCAACCATATTGGATGATGTAAGCAAGAAAGGTCACCAATAGGATACAAATGCTAAGTTAATACCAATTAATAATAAGCCCTTTTATACTTATAAATTAGTGAAGCAAATGCACCAACAAAACACATTTGTCTACTAAACTGATGTCGCCCCTTTTCAAATCCCTTGGAGAGATATGCCCATATATCTATATAGTTATGGAAAACAAGTGGTTAATAGCATGCAAGCTACTTATTAGCGCCACTACATGCTATTAAAAGGGATCAATCAATATATTGACCTTTCAACATGTGATGTATTCACTAAACCCATGATGTTGCTATTTAGTTTGCCTTTAATCCTGTGCGTTTGGGTTTTGGTTTAAGAAATTGTGAGATTAACAATGCAGGTAACAATTTTGTGTTGTTTTTGTGGGGTAAAGATTTCAAGATTCTAGCGTATTAGTGGCAGAAGCATTTTGGGATTGTGACAATTTTGTTATTTCCTTTCATAATCTACTCTGGCAACTTTGTCCTCTATTTTTTTTTCCTGAAATATGTTTTCCCACTGGTCCCAGAAAGGTTGGAGTAAATCCTACAGAATAATCAATCCTAACCCTGCAACATTAAGATTAGTAATAGTTGGATCAGTGTAGGACACAGCAATTTCTGTCCCTAACTGATCTAAGCAAAAGTGCTTAGGTAAACATACTTGTGCTTTTCAAATGGTGCCAACAAATGGACCCTTCTAAATGTCTTTAGAATATCTATTTTACAGTACAGTTTCTTGGCAGTATCAAATTACCTAAATATCCCTTTATTCTATTTATGCTCTATAATTAAGCTATATCTATCTATCGATCTATCATCTATCCATCTATCTATCTATCTATCTATCTATCTATCTATATATTTAATACATATCAGAACAACTTGAGCAGTGTAATCAATCAGAACCATGTAACTAATAAAGGTATCTTACCTACTTACGTTCTGATTCTCCTCTGTGATATGATGGTCTGAGTCAGGCTGCTATTTTATACACACAGGGAGTGGGCAAGAGGCGTTGCCTTAGGTGTTTAAACAAAATATAATTCTTATTAATACTTCATTCTACACTAATCCATACAGATTTACATATTGCTTTGTGTAATATCTTATTTGTAAATGGCACTGAATACATTTGTTGACATTTGCTTATTTCACAGATCAATTTGTCTTCCTTTATTTTTTATATACAAGTTTTCATTAAAAAAAGCACTTGAAAAAGTGTTAATCTGTATTTAATTGTAAGAGCAATACAATTAGTAAGAATGAAATGTGGACAAAAATAGAAGAATATTCCCTGTAACCTTTTACTTACTTTGCACACAAATATTTTGTCTATGGTACATTATCAAAATAGAACTCAAATCTATCCACCATAAGGTACAGTTAAATGAGTACAAATCAGTAAATAATATCAACCAAAGTCACATGCAGTGCTGTACTGTAATGATTTTAAACATATTTATTTGTTTTCTATATTGTTGTGGAAACAACTTAACATGTTAAATGAGTATATACAATCAATATTTGTATTTATTCAAGAAACATCTGCAATATTGTTTCTATTGTACTCTGGGTTAAAAATATTACATCAAAATCTCTTTGAAAATCCCTCTGAGATATTCTTTAATGTGCATAAGATTGTAATGCAAAATATTTTCATTATCTTCATAGTTAAACATATCTGTATAATATAAATCAATGTTTCTCTATGTATGTGTATGTATGTCAATGTAATATCGTCAGCTTTTTTTTTTTCTAACACCCGAGATCTTGTATGTTTGAGCCCTTATAACTTTTGTGTGCAATATATTTTTTTAATAATTTTATTAGACGTGTTAATATGAGTGTAACTGTACTTTGTAATGTATTTTTGAAGTGTTTCGTGAAACTTTTTTGTTGAGAAAAACTGTTAACTACAGCTCTTCAAGCGCAAAAAGGTTTGTTGCGTAAAAGATCACATCACGCTGAAACCTCATAACGCGCTACTTGTAATCTTGGCCTATGTTATTACATTTCATCCTGTCCCTGCAGCTCTTTTCTAATCAGTTTTCCTGTTTTAATAGCTTAAAGGTGCCAAATACTGAAGCTCCGCCTCTTTGTACTGGGAGCTGCCATCTTGGAGCTCAGGTATTCTCACAGCCTTTGACAGATGCTGTGCATGATACAAAGCCGTAAGTTTTTGAAGCTCTTGCATTACTCTATATTATTGTTTAGCGTTTAAAAAAAATAAATTTGGTGCAACTGTAAGACTGTATAAAAAAATGCAAAAATGTAAAGCTCACATGATCTGGATATATAAAATGGCGGCACTTCCAACCTCTTTTAGAGTTTGGTGGCTTCTGGTGTGTCTCAGAAGCCAGCAAACTCTAAAGGAGAGTTGGAAGCATTGCCATTCTATATATACACATTCCAAAATCAAGTCAAAGGAGAGACTTTTTGGTGAGCAGCATCACCCTAAGGGAAGTGTTTTCATATTATATTGTTTAATTGACTGTTTGTATAAAGCTCACATGATGTATCATGCACATTAACCTGAAGCACTTTATATAGCTTTAAAATAGTGGACAATTGTACTGATCTGGAAGTGTGCACTGCTTCTGTCACAGGCTGTGATAATACGTGAGCTCCAAGGTGACAGCCCCCAGTAGAAAGAAACAAAACTTCAGTATCTGGCACCTGAAAAGAGCTGCAGGAACAGGATGAAATGTGATAATATAGTGAGTAGTTACTATTCTTTTGTAGTTGTGCACAAAAGTCTAATGTCCCTTTAAGTCTACATTTTGGTGAGAGATAGAGTTAAATCATTCTGAAAAGAGAAGACTGACCTTTTTAATAGTTTTTTTTTAAATTGTGAAAGCACCAAAGAAGATTTCTTCTCAACCCTCCAAATGTTTGTGTCCACAAATCCTTACTGTATCTACTCTAAATTGATTATGAGCAAGTCCACAGCCATCCCAGGGGTGGTACATAATGAATTCACAGTAAGCATATCTTTGGAGAGCAGTGAATAGACTGCTTCTTAAGGTATTCTTAACATATGAAGTATTAATTCATTTCAGTGTAGAAATGCCTAGCAACAAGCATATACATATATATATATATATATATATATATATATATATAAATATATAAGTATCTATTTAAAAATAAATAGTATACTTTCTTCTATGTGTAGAACATTGGAATGTAAAATATTTATGACTACCTTTGGTTTAGCGCTGTAGGTTTAACTCCTGCCAGGTTAGCGCATGAGCGATAAGTGTTAGAATTTTTTTACAGTTTGTGTGCTTTATTAAAGTCTATGGGGAGAAGTAAGCGTGATCATCCTGAAGCTAGCACACATTGTTTTTCACTCACAAGCAAACATTTTACTTTCAACTTGTAATACACATGCTAAACCATGTGTATTAAAAGTTTACTTCTCAGACATCCCAAGTCTCCCTGAAGTTCAGGGAGTCTGCCTGATTGTATTAGTGACTCCCTGATGCCAGCAAATGGACTGCAATCTCCCTGAAACTCAAAGTACCATGATCCAATTTGGCCCAAATACGAAAAAGTGTTTCTTTAAAGAATGCCTTTAGTTGCTGGGACTTTATAGAACCCTCAAAGCATGCATCTGTAACCAAAAAGCCCCACTGTTTTTAATTAAATAAAACACAAATACATCCTTATTTACTGCACGTAATTAAACTTTGTATTCTAAAATATTTGAGCATTCAACAAGCGTACGATCACTGGAAAATAGGTTTATTGTTTGTGCAATAAAGCTACTTTTTTATGTGACTTTAGTGGGAAGCTACTTTTAGGGTTTCAAGGTGTCCAATATATAAATGGGATGGGGGGGGGGCGGCGCAGTTGCAGGAGAAGCCACCTCCCTGAAATGAGTTTTTGCAGGTTGGGATGTCTGACTTCTGGAGGTGTTTGCCTGTAAGGGAAAGTGTTAAATAGTGTACCATTATAATCTGGCCATTAAAGGGACATTAAACACTAAGGTCCAGATTACAAGTGGAGCGTTATTTAACGCTCCTGCTCGAGTGTTAGTGTTAACTGTGCTAGAACTAAGCTTTTTGCGTGTAGGGTTGCGCTCATATTATGAGTTGAGAGTAAACTATTTTCATTTGCACATTAACCCAACGAGTGCAAAAAGCCAAAGGGATAACCTATTCCTCATTGTCAATGGAGCAAAAAAAGTGGAAACCCCCAAAGTGTATATATATATATAGACATATTTATGTTTGTATATATTTGTTTATGTTTGTATATATGTATCTATATATACATATACAGTATATATACACAACTATAATTACATACATACATATATATATATATATATATATATATATATATATATATACAGGGAGTGCAGAATTATTAGGCAAATGAGTATTTTGACCACATCATCCTCTTTCTGCATGTTGTCTTACTCCAAGCTGTATAGGCTCGAAAGCCTACTACCAATTAAGCATATTAGGTGATGTGCATCTCTGTAATGAGAAGGGGTGTGGTCTAATGACATCAACACCCTATATCAGGTGTGCATAATTATTAGGCAACTTCCTTTCCTTTGGCAAAATGGGTCAAAAGAAGGACTTGACAGGCTCAGAAAAGTCAAAAATAGTGAGATATCTTGCAGAGGGATGCAGCAAAATAACTGCCCATGAACTGAGAAAAGTCAAGCGTGCAGCTGCCAAGATGCCACTTGCCACCAGTTTGGCCATATTTCAGAGCTGCAACATCACTGGAGTGCCCAAAAGTGCAAGGTGTGCAATACTCAGAGACATGGCCAAGGTAAGAAAGGCTGAAAGACGACCACCACTGAACAAGACACACAAGCTGAAACGTCAAGACTGGGCCAAGAAATATCTCAAGACTGATTTTTCTAAGGTTTTATGGACTGAGGAAATGAGAATGAGTCTTGATGGGCCAGATGGATGGGCCCGTGGCTGGATTGGTAAAGGGCAGAGAGCTCAAGTCCGACTCAGACGCAAGCAAGGTGGAGGTGGAGTACTGGTTTGGGCTGGTATCATCAAAGATGAGCTTGTGGGGCCTTTTCGGGTTGAGGATGGAGTCAAGCTCAACTCCCAGTCCTACTGCCAGTTTCTGGAAGACACCTTCTTCAAGCAGTGGTACAGGAAGAAGTGTGCATCCTTCAAGAAAAACATGATTTTCATGCAGGACAATGCTCCATCACACGTGTCCAAGTCCTCCACAGCGTGGCTGGCAAGAAAGGGTATAAAAGAAGAAAATCTAATGACATGGCCTCCTTGTCCACCTGATCTGAACCCCATTGAGAACCTGTGGTCCATCATCAAATGTGAGATTTACAAGGAGGGAAAACAGTACACCTCTCTGAACAGTGTCTGGGAGGCTGTGGTTGCTGCTGCACGCAATGTTGATGGTGAACAGATCAAAACACTGACAGAATCCATGGATGGCAGGCTTTTGAGTGTCCTTGCAAAGAAAGGTGGCTATATTGGTCACTGATTTGTTTTTGTTTTGTTTTTGAATGTCAGAAATGTATATTTGTGAATGTTGAGATGTTATATTGGTTTCACTGGTAAAAATAAATAATTGAAATGGATATATATTTGTTTTTTGTTAAGTTGCCTAATAATTATGCACAGTAATAGTCACCTGCACACACAGATATCCCCCTAAAATAGCTATAACTAAAAACAAACTAAAAACTACTTCCAAAACTATTCAGCTTTGATATTAATGAGTTTTTTGGGTTCATTGAAAACATGGTTGTTTTTCAATAATAAAATTAATCCTCAAAAATACAACTTGCCTAATAATTCTGCACTCCCTGTATATATATTAGCCCTTTCCAGTCAAACACCTTGTCATATACCATATACCTTTTAACCTTTATAAATATTTTTTATTAATATAAATATATTTTTTTTATAATAAACCGTATATATACAACACTTTATTTTTAAAGTGTTTGGTGCACAATTTTTATATATATATATATATATATATATATATATATATATATATATATATATATATATATATATGTATTTATTGGATTTTCAGAATAAGTATTCAACTGTACGCCTGAAAGCGTAACACATTTGATATAAAACACAAAAACATGAGCATGTAATATTTAGAAATATTCAGTACCCACACATATCCAGTGTCCAACAGGATTACATAAGAGAATGGACGAATTCTACCTGCAAGACCTGGGAGGGAAAGGGATTGGAAAGGGGAAGGGGAGGGGAAGGTAATAGCCCTCTATCATCATAAATAAATAAGTAAATGTGAAAGGGTCTGGTGTAGTGTGACTCAGAATTACCTGATGTGGTGAGGCGCAAGGGGGTCTCGCAGAAGATGAGTGGAAACCACCTCATGTGTCAATGCTAGGGAGCCAGATGGTGTTGAACATATCTTTCCAGTCAGCCCAGATCATTTCAAACAAATCTGACTTCCCTAGGCAGTAAAATATATTTTTATCCATGGAGTATATATACGCCATGGTTGTAACAATTTCCCACCAGGAGGGTGGGTTCGATATTTTCCATGCTCTCGCGATGGAGAGTTTTTCTGCAGAGAAGAGGTATTTACAGAGAAAACCCTGGTGCTTGGGCAATTTACATGAACCTAAGTGGAGTAGGGCCATCTCCGGAGTTCTGGCAAGGGTAATCCCCAATCTGGAAAGTGTGTTAAAGCAGGTGCTCCATAGTGGCTTGAGTTTCGGACAACTCCACCAGATGTGGGTCATATCACCTATGTGGTCACAATTCCTACAACACTTAGCTAACCTAGCTGGGACATAATAAGTAAGTCTCATATATGGTAAAACAGTGAAGAGCCTTTTTAGTTAGTAGGAGTGTACACTGCCAGTCTTGGGTGGGTACAGAAATCTCTAGCTTATGTTCCCACTTCAAGATGTGGATGGCTTTTTATCCACAAATGTCGCTCCTTCGATTAGGCTATAATGTAGTGACAGTGGTTTACCTAACCTAAGCCCCTGTTGTCATCTAGCTTCCCAAAGTGTTTGTTGGTGAAAGGATGAAGGTTTAAAGCCCCAACTGGATAATAAGCTAATTACTCTGGAATACTCAAACACCAGGAAAGGTGGTATTTGTACAGAATCCTTAATTTGGTCAAGTGTGACAAAGTGGCCCTGTGAGACTGTTGACCACAAGTCTGCAACCTTTTTAAAATCTAAACGAGCCCAAGTTACAGCATGGGAATCAGGCAGGCCCGTAAGTAGACCTGATATAGTAGTGATGGTGGATGGGTTGGGTGCTACCTGTTTATAGTGTCTGATCTGCTCCCAAAGGGAAAGACATTCTTTTATGATAGGGTTGTCCACTGCCAAATCTCTTCGACAGTGTGGAGGGGTCCAAATGAGATCCCTCACGGGTATGTTAAAGGGCAAGAATGCCTGTTTAAGAGCCCTCCACTTTCTATTGGAGTCCCTGACACCCCACTGAGAAATATGCGTGAGCATCGCTTCCTCAAAGTATCTAGAGATTGAAGGGGAGGCAACCCCCCCATGCATTCTGGTATACTGTAGTATTTTGTTAGCTATACGGGGCGGTTTCCCTGCCAAATATACTTACATTCACTTTGAAACTGTATGAGCATGTGTTTGGGCACTCTAATTGGGAGGCACCTAAACAGGTATGTCAACTTGGGGAGGTAACTCATTTTAAGGGCTGCAATATGTCCCAACCATGATATAGATTTGAAGTGACATTTTTGCCTTAGGGTTCTAAGTTCGGAAAGTAAGGGTCTGTTGTTATTATTGGCTATTTGGGAGAGGTTACTAGACAGCTTGATCCCCAAGTGAGATATGTAACTATCTTTGACTACAAAATTATATTTATCATGTAAGTGTTTAGGGATATCTACCGGGATCCCTCTCATGTAAATTTCAGTTGTGTTGGGGTTTTATTTGTAGAAAGAGAGGCTGCTAAATGTCTCTAAAATCTACAGAAGTCTAGAGATTGTTTGTAGTGGTTTGGTGGAAAAAATTGTGGTGTCATCGGCAAACAAGGCGACCTTGTGCGCCGTACCGTGTAGTATTATACCCTCTATCTTATTATCCTCCCTTATGGATGCGGCTAATGGCTCTATTACTAGTTCAAATAGTATGGGGGACAAGGGGCAACCCTGTTGGGAGGCCGTGGGAGTAGAGTATTGAGCCCTGACAGCCTGAATTGTTTGCTCTGGGAACTAAAAGGTCTCTAGGACCTTCCACAAATACTCCAATCTGACTCAGACGAACAACTTCTCGGCGTTGAGGGAGATAACCGCCAGGGGTTTATTCAACCTTTTGGATTCTACCAGAATGTTTAATAGCCGCCTGGTGTTGTCAGGACACTCCCTCCCCGGGATAAAGTCCACCTGATCTGGGTCAATGAGATCAGGGAGTAGCTTCGCAATCCTATTTGCAATTATTTTTGAGTATATTTTAACATCAACATTAATTAGTGAAATCGGTCTATAGTTGGTGCAGTGTGAAGGGTCCTTGTCAGGTTTTGGAATAGTTATGATAGAGGCCTCGAGAAACTCTCTCTGAAATTTACCCTCCCCATTTGCTAAAGTAAAGAACCTAGTAAGGAGGGTGACATTTCATGTAGGTAATCTTATAAAAGACTGCAGCAAACCCGTATGGACTGGGGGCTTTAAAGGGTTTTAGGTTTTTAATGACTTGTTTTACCTCTTGAATCATGATGGGGCTATCTAGGGTTTCTTTTTGGACTTCATTAAGGGTTGGTAACTTCAAAGAATGTAAGAAGGAACCTATAGCCTCTGGGGAGGCTGGTTTTATTGTCTCTTTATTGCCCCAACCCTCCAGACCAAGGTGTAGGTAAGCTCCGGTATCCATAGGCTAGGCTGATGTGCACTGTGTCCTGCCGCCCACCTATAGGCCTCACTCACTGCCTCTCACGGCCAATCGGCCACCAGCAGGGGGTGTCAATCAATTGTGGCAATCTCTGTCCGCCTGCTCTTTTTGGGAAATGAGGATTCATTACACACAATTTTACTTGAATACTATCATATTTGACTTTTTTGCTTCACGCATATCCTTTTATGATCACATTTATTATGATTCCCTGTATTGTATAAAAAAAGGTAGGCATGCTAAGATATTGACACAGAAGATAGCTGTTGCCCTAGAATTAAGACATGTATTAGACTATTGTTGCAGGAGGTTAAAGAGGGTCTGAACAATTATGCATGAAAGACAGTATTTATTTAATTGATAGGAAGTCCATATGAGTGCTAAGCCAAGACTCCTTTATGTGATCAGATTGATGAACAAAAGTAGGGCAATTGTCAATTGTGCATTTTGATGACTTCTAGACAGAAAATCTTCGACCATCTGAATGACACATCGCTTTAAAATAATTAATAAACAATATTTTAGGAAACAAGTTAGTGACATCATGCAGTTTGATTTTGAACAGGACATTCTTACTGAATAACACTGTGACTTTCTCAAACATCTAATTTGTCTCACATTTTATAAAAGTCACTATACAGCGGGGGCGCGTCCGGGCTAGGACCCAAGATGGCCACTAAACTGTGAGCTCTGTATCCAGATTTACAATCCGCCTTGTTATCTGAGAATTGTGTAGCTATCCAGCCTGAAATTGTGCTCTAAGATGTAACTGAAGATACCCTGAGCTGGATAATATATATATATATATATATATATATTGAACGTATTAGGACTTCCCAGACTGGACTGCTGAGCTCTTTTGGCGGCTCTGGCAGAGAGGGCGCTCAGCACCCCCCAGGGAACCGGGTAAGCAGTGTAAATCAAGTTTACCTGAACTGAGAGCTGATTTAAACGAGTCTCTGTGCATTCAACACAAGAAACAATCAGGCATGAGCTCATTCGCAGCTGAATCGAGAAACATTGCACCAGACTTTGAGCCAAACGCAGCTCAGGCTGTCTTCTCTCAGAAAGAACAATTGCGCTTCTACACTGATCAGACAAACGGACCGAGAGCTGCAAGAAAGATAGCTCTGTCACAGGATGGTGACTTTATGAACCCTGTTGTTGACATAGGGAGCTCTGTGCTCACTCAGATTATCAGTGAAACACCTGCTGGAGACAGTCCTGATGCGAGAGCTGGAGTGGGATGAGGGCATTATCTTGTGTCCCAGTCCCAGAATTATCTGCACTACTTGTTATGTATCTGGTCTGTGCTTAGGACATGACTGCTTTTTTTTAGTTGAATTGCCTATTATGACGATGCGTTAAAGGTATCTGATGTGCTCCTTAGCTCAGCCTATTATATGTATAAATGCACCAGCATTGTTCAATTCGAATAGTTTGCTTAGTTGTGTATACGTATAGAAGTAGACATAGCTACATATAACCAGTTTAGAATAACACATTGTCCTGTGTCATAGTCCCATAATTATATGTACTGCCTGTTGTTTATCTGGCTTGTGTTTAAGACTTTTAAATATTACTTACTTAATCTTACTTAGACTGTCTATTATAAAGATACTATGAGGGCACCAGATGTTTTCCTTAGCCCTGACTAGTTTTTATATAAATTCATCAGAAAAGTTATTTTTCTTATTTTAGATGTGTTTAAAGGGACAGTAAACCTTAAAAATAATGTTATATAATTCTGCACATGGTGCAGAATTATATAACATTATTTAAGTGCTATAGTTATAAATGCCTTTTTTACCTTTTAATATGTTAAAAATATGGCGCTTTTACAGACCCGCTCTCTGCTGAGCGGGTCTGTTATATTTAGTCAGCGCATCGGGCCAGCTGTATAGTCACAGCCCGGCCCGACCGCGCCATAAGACTAAGTGCAGCTAGCTCCTGTCACAGACCCGCTCAGCAGAGAGCAGAGAGCGGGTCTGTAAAAGCGCCATATTTTTAACATATTAAAAGGTAAAAATGGCATTTATAACTATAGCACTTAAATAATGTTATATAATTCTGCACTATGTGCAGAATTATATAACATTATTTTTAAGGTTTACTGTCCCTTTAATACTTAGGTTAAGGGGAATCTATACAGGGGTAGACACAGCTACATATGATCAGCTTAGAGTTCCTGTGCACATACTAGAAATATTATCCTCTGTATTTACTGTTTATATGTTAAGGGACAACAAATATATTGTTAACGTGTTAATTTGTATATTTTTTGTGTGTGTGGCATATACCTTTTAAATGCTCTTTTATGTTGGTGTCATGTATGTTAAGATGCTAAGATTCTGAGAGTTCTAGTCTGTTAATATTTTGCTTGTGAACCAACACTCCTACTGCTATGAGGACTGCTGGTGAATTCAGCAGCCACAATATGGTACAAAGGTTTATAGTAATTGTTCATTGCTTATATTTGATGGGAAAACATATTATCATAATCTTGGTATAACATGTGCATATAGTGTTTAAATCTGCTCCCATAGAGGTATGTGTTTTCCAAATACCCTTTGTGTAGACCTAAGTGCTGACCTAAGAGACCTATAGTACAGGAGCGTGTCTAATAGAGGCTGACTCACTGGTTTAGGATCCAAATGTTTATGACGCCATTAGTTATCTAACATTTCTTAGGGTCTGTCCCGGGCTAATGGTAATGATAATCAACCCAAATTAGTTATTCCTTACTACCTATTTCCTTTGAGCCATACATCCTACGCTACTTGTTTATATGTGATTATTAATATGCACAATATCCAATCCTTAGTACGTTGTAGTACATATGAAGCGGTTCTATCAAAAGCACTATCTATTAGTTACCCCAAAGGCCCAAAAGCGGCATAGTAGTTTATCCAATTTTGTCTCCCATTAATCTTTATGACTTTATTGCCCTCCTTTTAGACTTTGAATTTTATGGACCTATCTATGGTCCTGGTTGACATGAGAGGTGTGGTTGTATGGTATAGGTCCAAGAGTGGCCTATCTTCTTTAAAAATCCCCAACCTAGAAAGTTTCTTCCAGGCCCAAAAGTGGCCTATGTTGTTTTAGGAGGGGAAAAAAATGAGGGAAGTGTTGAGGTTTGCTCCTAACAATGTACCTTGCTCTTCTTTGTAACAAGCAATATGTTCTGTTTTATGTTAATCTTGTGTCATATGAGCAAACTGTTTGTCTGTATTTGTTAAACCTCAATAAAAATATTAAATTGAAAAAAAAAGTCACTATCAAAGTTAAATTGTCACAGCTAAGACTTTATTACAGCCTATTGGTCAATATATCAGTATCTCCCTCCAACCAGCGGTTAGACAAATATAATTTATTTTAGATACCACTGAATGGCTCATTAAACTAAATGCCTTCCCAAATTCTCAAGGGTGAATTATAGGTGAATGTTGAACGTTTGCATACTATAATGTCTTAGAAGCAATTCAATATTTTTATATTTTTCAGAAATGATTTGTGGGAGCAGCAATCAAGTAAACTATGAATGTGGTTTAGCAATGTTTTTGTAAAAATAATCTTTTACATTTTGAGAAGTCATTCTATCTGCAAGTTGACCATAGCATCAAGCAGGGCTAAACCTATGAAAACTATTTTGAGGAGATTTTTGTGCAGCGAATTAGTAAGGATAACCCCATTTTCACAACTGCTATATAAATTATGTTTTCCTTTTTTGACATGGTGGACAAGAGAAATACCATACATACTTTTAATGCAAGCTCTTAATTCAATCATTGTGGCAGTATAATCATAAAGCTATTGAATATATCTAGGCAACGGAAAACACAAAGCAAAGTCCCATGAACCTGATCTATTTGCAAATTTAAATATTTAAAAGGAATTGTTTTGCAGTTGACTATTATCTATCTATCTATCGTCTATCTAAATATGCATTCCACAGGAGAAGTCTTTGACTCTTCTAAATGTGTAAGGTAACCTATGTTCATCTAGGCTTCTTAATTGACTTTTACTATTTAAGATGTGTATCCCTGATCTGCTAGTGATTTTCAAAACTTTATAAATTATGCAAACCAAATGACAGTGTTCAATTATTTTAAAATATTTTTTCAATCCAATTCATAATTACTGGTATAAGGTATGAGTTGTATGTCCTTTTAAATAACTATTTAATGTTAAGGCACACATGTTCTCTAAGCTTATTACCCATGTTTCACACTGATGTTTTTGACCATACCCTTATGTTTACCTCAAACCTATTCTATATAATTTTTAGCGGTAGACTTTTACTCATTTAAATGTGTAGCATGGTAGCATTTCACTCTCCAGTTCACAATTTCAACCTTGAAATATTAATCTTGAAAAAGCCAGGTATTACAATAATGTAATAACTTCAATCACAAGTGAGAAAATAAATGAAAAGTACTCACAAGATAGATGAGGATTACCTGAACTTATTAAAGGGATAGTCTAGTCAAAAATAAACGTCCATGATTCAGACAGAGCATGCAATTTTAAGCAACTTTCTAATTTACGCCTATTATCAATTTTTCTTTGTTCTATTGGTATCTTTATTTAAAAAAACTGGAAAGTAAGTCTAGGAGCCAGCCCATTTTTGGTTCAGCACCTGGATAGCGCTTGCTGATTGGATGGCTACATTTAGACAACACTAATCAGCAAGCGCTATCCAGATGCTGAAACAAAAATGGGCTGGCTTCTAAACTTACATTCCAGCTTTTTAAAATAAAGATATCAAGAGAACTAAGAAAAATTGATAATAGGAGTAAATTAGAAAATTGCTTAAAATTGCATCCTCTATCTAAACAATAAACATTTAATTTTGACTATACTATCCCTTTAAAGGACCAGTCAACACAGTTGATTTGCATAATCAACAAATGCAAGATAACAAGACAATGCAATAGCACTTAGTCTGAACTTCAAATGAGTAGTAGATTTTTTTCTGACAATTTTAAAAGTTATGTCTTTTTCCACTCTCCCTGTACCATGTGACAGCCATCAGCCAATCACAAATGCATACACGTACCATGTGACAGCCATCAGCCATTCACAAATGCATACACACTTATTCTTGCACATGCTCAGTAGGAGCTGGTGACTCAAAAATTTAAATATAAAAAGACTGCGCACATTTAGTTATTTGGAATGTTGTTTAAAATAGCATGCTCTATCTGAATAATGAAAGTTTCATTTTGATTGAGTGTCCCTTTAAATCTTAACACTGAAGAACATAATCCAAACAAGAACAAAAATGATTGTATCATAAGAATAATTATTAAAAACGTATAATTAATAAAAGCTTAAAACACAGCTTCTATTTAGTGTCTCACTTGTGATTTCTGGTTTTAGATTTATGCTTCAAGGTTGGAATTGTGACATGAAGAGAAAAGAGCTACCACACTACACATTGAATTGATTTTGATACATTTCTAGGGGAGATTGATGCTGGCTGTATCCTTATAAAGGGAAGTGTTACTTTATAATATATCTATTGCTTTTCTTGTTATCTGCTCCAGACTTTTTTTTTTTTTTTTTTTTTTTTTTTTTTTTAATTTGAGGTTTAACATAAGGTATACATGGAATATGCAATACAATGACACCATAAACAAATTGGAATGAATACATCATAAGATACAATATTGTGATTGGTTATATGCATTCCATAGAAAGGTACAAAGGAACAGGGTACAATTTGTAAGTAGCATACCAAATCTTTTATATACCTCCAAAATGATATACAAGGCCACTTTTGGACCTCCACTCTAGGTAATGTAGTTATTGGAGGTAAAGACCAACTAAGGAGACCACTTTTCTGAATCTGCAATGCGCAAAGTGTAAAGGGATCTATTATGAAATATAACATCAAATACTCATAGATATTACTCTGCAACCTCAAAACCATCCCATAACTTTATTCCACTGGAGAAGCGTATGACAAATACACCACCTTACAGAGCACACTGCAGGGGCTTTCTCGCTTATGTTAGGGATATCCTGCAGGATAGAAGGACTATGTTATATTTTATAATTTTAACCTTCTCAGGTATCAGGGCGATTATACATTAGCCTGGGCTCCCTAAGAAAAAAGCTACATTTTAGGTGATTTCATATAGGACATAGGATATAGAAGGTCCCAAAGTATAGGATCCAAGGTAAAAATACCTGCCCTTATTTACATCGAATTTTAGGGATGATAGATCAATGTTTCTCTGCATATATTATATCTGACTAGATAATCCTGTTAAATAAAGAGGAGAGACACTAAGTTTGGTAGGAATCTCCCTATTTAAAATAATTCTTAGTAGTAGTTTAGTAATAAATCCTTTGTAGTCTTAGCATATCTTAATTAATAGCAAGAGAGGGTATGAACTACAGTAAGTATGTGGCAGCATAGATTTGACTTTGGAAACTTTTGTATTGGATATATAAATAGACATTCCTGCTACTGAAGTGTTTAAACATGGCACTATTAAGTAAAAAGCTAAATTTATACAACCCTCTGCACATTGTTATTCTTAAGTTTCGAGGTGATAATTATCAACTGGAACAAGCTGTGGGTAAAGTGCATATTATACTTAGACTACATGTATAAGATATAAGAATATAAACGATGTACACTGTTTGCTCTAAAAAAAAAAAAAGAAAAATAATTAAAGAGAGACAAGGGAATAGATCTATACCAGTTTCCATGTAATTCAACTGTGAATCTCAGACTAATTAGTTTTCACTTCTTTATATTTTGTAAGCCCTTTATAAGAAATTTTAGATGACAGCATAGAAATACATCAAATCCCCAAGGTGGAGTGCTGACAAGTTAGGGCAACAGCCATGTTAATTCACAGCTAAGCACCAAAGATGTAAGTTCAAACAATCCCGACTTTAGTAGAAAAAGACCTGAACCAGGGTTTACACTTAATAGAATGAATCCCAGTAGTTACACAGACGGAACATGAAACATGTAGAAACAATAAACATCCCCTTTAACACACAGATAGCAAGGAGCAGGCTGCGATCCTTCCATTGTCTAGCTAAAGAGCCTTCACAGGGGTCGATAGTAATGAAAGCTAAGTTAAGTCAACATTCATGCAAGTAAATCAACTGACTCCCAACTAGCAGGGGAATCTTGCAAATAGGTCTGTACATATGGCGTGTACTGAACGGCAGTGTGGCTGCTCTAAGCCAGTAACTAAAGAATGTCATTCCAGTGGAGCGCTGAATAAGGGTGCAATAATGTTTAAAGCCATTACTGTAGTGTCCCCTGTACAAGTTTGTTGTGATTACTGTGAGCAACATCTTAAAAATAGTATTCCTTAGCGTAGTATCACAAATGCAATGCTAAAACACATGGTATAGTAATGGAGCATAAAGCGATCTGTGCAATTAGTAGACATAAACAGTACCTTGCAGCAATCAATCGCATTCATGTCTTCTTAGTAAACACCTTCAATTACATGTCTAGCGTCGATGCTGTGTTCAAGGGGTATATGTGAGCCTCAGTTCTAATGTGGTGTGGCAATAATTAGCCTCCAGGATCAAAAGGCCAGCATGAAATGAAGCTGCCATTCTGAGTGTCGCAAGGGAGGTAGCTTGAGTGCTCTGTCACTAGTATGATAGTTAGTCCTACAGAGTCTCCCAGTCATCAGGCGGAGTCACCATCATTAGGTCAAGGCAGTCTCTATGGGGGTAAAATTGCACCCAAAAAAAAAAAAGGGAAACTGTTAGCTGTGTGAGTTTTTGGCAAGGTATTTTGATTGTACAGATTGCCGGTGTCTATGCAGTGTTGGGGCTTCAACCGATACCGGTCTTGTCGTAGTGGCTCACTTGAGAAGCATTAGCCAGGTCCCTCATGCCATGAAAGACGCCAATAGAAGGAGAAACATGACAATCCACAATTCCACCGGGCAGAGTAGCTCACAACACCAACAGTTCAGAAGATCAGCTCCCATCCAGCAAGAAAACTCTCAGAACTTGTTGTCTCTGTATCATGCCATAATGCTTCGTCTCCAGGCATGTAAGTTTGTCGCCAGACCACTGCATTTTAGTCGGTTCAGGTCGGTCTTTTGGAGATAGCAGCATTCTGTCATGATTACCTCTCTGATCGGCCCCGATGGTAAGTTTCTTGTCATTCCCCACTTGAGTTAGGCACTTGAAATGTTCGGGGGTTCTCTCTTTTTGTGCCGACCGGGTCTGTGGAATGTTTTTCCTCCGCTATCAGTGAAGAATTAGAACTGATCAAATCTTTATCGATAGCTGCACATACGTATTGGGACTCCATAAGCTGTTGATCTTCTTCATCAGCTGTATTGTAATGCAATTGCATGTTAAAGCTGTTAGAGATCAGGCGGGATAGTTTATGGTAATGCTTTTCCAGTAGGCTACAAATTGCTTCTTCTAGTGGTTGCCATTTGAGTGCCATGTTTACACTGTCGGTAAAGATATAAAAAGACAGCTTTATAAACTGTTAAACCCGGGATCATCCGGGGGGGGGGGCGGGGTGTTAGATGAAGGTCTGGCTCTTTCTAGGCCGCTACTGCGTACCTCCTCGTTCTGGTACCTTAGGACTAAGGTTGGAGTATCAAATTAGGTCTAAGTGTTAAGCAGAATCTGTATTTGTAGATTATATCACACACGGTCATATATGGCGCCATAGTTGAGTTATATGCAGCAGAAATATAAGCCCAACTCTTCAGCCTCTAAAATAAGCGACCATCATGGCCGCCGCCCGGAAGCATCCCCCCAGACTTTGTTTTAATACATTACTACACTATATATGGTTCTTTGTCAGTCTCTTGTAATTTCTGTTTGCATGAGACCATGAGAACATATATCAAAGGGTGAAAACATACAAAAAGAAAGCAATCTACCCACCTCCAGTGGTTTGGGTACATTTGGCTTCCTGTAGTTACTATTAATCAGTGGCGTCACTAGGGTTGGTGTCACCCGGTGCGGTAAGTTATGGTGTCACCCCCCCCCCGGAAAGCAGACACACACAAAAACACAGGCACACACACATACAAACACTCAGACACACTTAAAAACATACTCAGATGCACACACAAACACTCGGAAACACACTCAGACACACACACACAAAAACTCAGACACACACTTACAAAATATGTAAACTGCACTGCATTAATTATGAAGCTCATGCCTAGAGCTGCTCCCTGGCTCAGCAGAGCATCAAATGAAAAATAAACAGAGCACTCTAAAAATAAATCACTAAAGAAAAGGTTTAGGCGCAAACTATGAAAAATCTGCTCTCTGACTCTGTTCTAAGCCTGTCAGTGCACAGCCCCGGGCCGCGTGCCTACCGCTTCTTATGGCCAATCACCTCTGCACTCTGCCCACCCCCAGACCCCCGCCCGCCCTCCTACCTGTTCAGTGTGCACTTAGTGTACCGTAACCGTAATGGTCTGGTGGGCATCATACGTGGCTCCTTCACTTTAAAGACAGTGTAAAACAGTCATGCGGTCAGGTGCCAGGCATCCCCTCATGATTTGCTAATTCCCGTTTAGAGAGACAGCACAGCAGTGAGTGACTCCACTGCTCCACATGTCACTGAGCAGTGAGCACAGATAGGCAGGCAGGTTTAGGCTAGCAGCGCAACTTTGCAAGCCCCACGGCATGCCCACAACATTCATAGCGAAATTGGGCAGGGGAGAAGCAAAGTACAAACAAGCAAAAGCAGCCGGGAAAACTATTTGTTGAAATTGCAGCACTGGCTCAAGGGGCAAACAATTGTGTGTCTACAACTTCCCCAGTCCCACCAATGTTCCCAAATGCCAGACCCTCTAATAAAAAAAAAATCTATGCATCTCAACATTGTATTTCTTTCAATTTCAATAAAATTAAAAAAAAAAAAAAAAAAAAAAATTTTTTTTTTTTTTTTTTTGGTGTCACCCCCTGGAGGGTGTCACCCGGGTGCGGCCCGCCCCCCCCCGCCCCCCCCTAGTGACGCCACTGCTATTAATGACATTAGAAGGTCTACCCCTCCATTTGACTCTTCACATATCTCATTAAATGGAAAAATGTAAAAGCAAGTAAACCACACATAGGGTTAGGAACAACCACAGCTAGAATAATTATGCATAGAACTGTACAGAAAAAAAATGTTCTCCAACAATACCAGATTACAGGATACAATTGTGTTTTTTTTTTAACATATTACTATTTGATGGCCTCAGAAGGATTCTTTATGTGCTAGTATGCTTTTCTGTTTTCTATTGCCATATTTGTTGAAAAGATTGTAGCGTATTACACCCAGCCATGCAAACCTTCAAATAATCAAGATATTTAATTAAGGATATATTCAGCTTGTTTTTTTTTTTTTATCTATCTATCTATCTATCTATCTATCTATCTATCTATCATCTATCACTCTCTAGCTATCATCTATCTATCATCTATCTATCATCTATCTATCTATCTATCTATCTATCTATCTATCTATCATCTATCTATCTATCTATCTATCTATCTATCTATCCTAAAACTATTATCATATAATATGTACTCTGAAAATCTTCTGTTTTATTAACCAAAGCAGGTTCTTCACCTTTTGTAATCCTTCTTCAGCTCTAAAAAGTCAATAAGTATAATCAGGGATTAACAGTTTATAAGGCGTGTCCTAGCACAAATATAGGGATGTGATGGTACTGTTTGATCTTGTTATACAAACAGAGTAACCATCAGTTTAGGTGGAACATTTGACAAGAGTGTCAGTCATTTAAAAGTATTGGATAAATAAAGGATGTTCAGATTTAAAAGTCACTTAAAACTTTCAAACAAAAAGTAAACTTTGGAAATATATGGTAAAATATAACTCATATAATATTTTATATCATAGTCATTTTTAAATGAAACTATGAAAATAGAATCTTTAGCAGCATTTTATTTTAAGGTTCCTGTTTATTTAAACAATCCATATACACTATACGGCCAAAAGTATGTGAATACCTGACCATCATACCCATATGAGCTTGTTGAACATCTTATTCCAAAACCACTGGCAATAATGGGGATTTGCACCACCCCCTTTGCAGCTATAGCAGTTTTCCACAACATTTTAGAGTGTGTCTGTGGGAATTTGTCCCATTCAGCCAAAAGAGAATTTATGAAGTATTCATTAATTTCTTTTAAATAGTTCAAAGCCTGTTATGCGGCTGGGTCTCTGTGAATAAAGATTTGACCGAACCAAATTTTTCTTCCATGCACATGTGTGTGTGTGTATATATATATATATATATATATATATATATATATATATATATATATACACACACACACACACATTTCAAAGAAAGGGCACCTTTTACTAAATCTTCAACTGCCAGGGTGCCAACAGTTTAGCATAAAGAATGAAAGGAGGTTGTCGTGGATCCGAGGATAAAACTTGGGTCCAAATTTGTAAAACAATTGTGGGAACACACAATATAGGCACTCTGGGTTGGGTCTCAGCCAAATCCAGAATAAAAATGATAAACAATTACCCATTTCTAAGAGAATTCTTTACAAGCTGGGATCGCACCATAATAGAACACCCTCACATAACCTCAAACCCCTCGCCACTCACGCCATATTTAGACAACCCAGACTTACCCTTTACCTGCACACAACGAACACGGATTGACAGAACATCAATCTCTCAAGTGACCTTCCACCGACTTCTTTCAGAACAGAAACTCATAAATAGAACCGAGTTAGAACGTACGGGACTGGAGATGTCTTGGTATTTTTACACACAACTCAAGCACTTTCTGACGTCAGATAAAAATAGCAACCAAATAACCAGACAACCAACAGTGCTGGAGTCTTAGGCATATGATTACGATAACTTACCGATTACTTCTCTCACACAGGGATGTACCACTCCCCGGGTATGTGCGGCAATGGAACAGGGAGCTCAATCCCCCTTTAACAACCAAAGAATGGAGTAAAACATTCAGCATTCATCCGAAGACTTCTGTCTCGGCTAGAGTGTTGGAATCTAATTACAAATATCTATCTAGGTGGTATCTTACACCTGACAGGATACAAAAACTATATAAAAACACAGACGGGAAATGCTGGCGCGGCTGCGGGGAATTTGGCACTCTCATACATATTTGGTGGGGATGCAGACACATTGAACCTTACTGGCAATCGGTCTTGGATAAAATAGAGACAATAATTGGTTCCCCTTAACGAGATCACCCAATCTCTTACTAGACCATGGTCTCCCTAAGTTCAGGGACAAACCAACAAAGCAGCTCTTCCTCATTATGTTAAATAGCGCTAAATCTCTTATACCCAGGAAATGGAAGAATGTTGAAGCTCCCTTGACACAGGAGTGGTCTGCCCAAGTAGATAGGCACCTCCAGCTTGAAAGGTACAGATATCTTAGGGATGATAGGGCTGAAATACATGAATTTATGCTTGACCACTGGAAACAGGCGCTCTCCATCTCAGATGTTAGCACATAAGATGCACCTGGCCAAACGATTTGGCGCTCTCGCCTGACTTGAGGGAACTAAAGTGAACACCCTCCCTTCACTGAGAGGTTTGGTGAATTCCCCCTCTCCCTTCTCTTATGATCCCCCTCCCCTCCCTCCCCCTCCCACCCCTCCCCCCCCTTTTTTTTTCCTTCTCTCTCTTCTCTCCTCTCTACTCTTCCTCTTCTTTCTCAGGACTCCTCGTCTTTTCCGTAGGAATCCTGACTTAAGTTATATATAATAACAAAGATGTAATGTCTTTCTTTTTCATTTTTGTAATACATTAGAATATGTATGTATAGGAAATCGGAACGGCTCATGACTCTTCTGTTACTTCCATATCATTCAAGACTGATGTAGTTTTTACTGTATTGGATTGACTATTGTGACAGACAATGGGCCTAATGTTTATGTATATTATCACATTTTGATGCATGTACTGTTCTTTTCTTTAACTCTCAATAAAATCTTTTAAAACCAAAAAAAAAAAAAAAAAAAGAATGAAAGGAGGCACTTGCTGGTCATTAAAACTGTGGTATTTAATCCATGTGATGTAATTACAATTCCTGTTAGGCATACAGATATATGGGTCTATTTATTATAGTGCGGACAGATATGATACAATGTAGCGTATCATGTCCGCCACACATCGATAAATGCCGACAGCATACAGTGTCTGCATTTATAATTGCACCAGCAGTTCTTGTGAACTGCTGGTGCAATGCTGCCCCCTGCAGATTCGCGGCTCATCGGCCGCTAGCAGGGGGTGTCAATCAACCCATTCATATTCAATCAGGTTAATTTCTGTCTGCCACCTCAGAGCAGGCAAATAGGTTATGGAGCAGCTTTCTTTAGAAGGCTTGTACAGAGCTTGATAAATTGACCCCATAGACTCAATTGTTAATACTCAGAAATTATATGCTAAGTGTAATTTGTACATAATTTGTATATGATTAATGTAAGGAGGTTAGGGTGTGTGGAACTCAGAATGCAGGAACAGATCAGAACAATTAAAGTATTTTAAAAGCTTAACTGATTGATGAGCAAAAGAACATTTGGAAGTTAAAATTGAAGATCACAGAAACAGCAATTTTGAACATAGGCCCAATGCAGAACACTAAAGTCCAACACAAGGTTCAGAAAACTTAAGTAGGTTGCAGTAACAAAGTCAAATGAACACTGGTACTTAAATTGTACAGTAATGGTGAGGCTGTCACAGAATACCTGGAAGATACAGCAGGCACAGCTTGGTTTGAGGAAGGCTGTTGCTGGTATGGTAGATACAGGGTTCTCAGCAGGCATAGGATACCCAGTGGGTACTGTTGGTGAGACTGTTATGGGATACCAGATAGATACAGCAGGTACAGCTTGGTTTGAGGAAGGCTTTCTCTGGTATAGTAGACACAGGGTTCTTATCACGCTCAGGATACCCAGCGGGTACTGTTGGTGAGACTGTCACGGGAAACCAGATAGATACAGCAGGCACAGCTGGTTTGAGGAAGGCTGTCACTAGTATAGTAGTACTCAACAGACACAGGTATCAAGCAAGGCTGTTAGGCTTTCAAGAACCAGGTATATCATCAATGGGGATGGCATTAAGCCGGACCCCGTTAAAATATGTGCTATTGAACAGATGAAAAGTCCTTCTGATGTACATGAGCTGAGACAAATATTGGGCCTTGTAAATTATGTGGGCAGGTTCCTTCCAGATTTATCCACAATACTACACCCTATCACAGAGTTGCTAAAGAAAGATGTTGCCTGGGTCTGGGGACCTTCACAGGAAGAATCCTTTGTGCAGGTCAAGTCCCTGCTGGGGTCTGCCCCAGTGTTTGGGTTCTATGACCCTTCCAAAAAGACTGTGGTTAGTGCTGATGCGAGCAGTTATGGGTTAGGGGCCACCCTCCTGCAGTTGAATGAGAACAAATTACAGCCCATCGCCTACTGTTCCCGTACACTGACGGCTGCTGAGTCGAAGTACGCCCAAATTGTGAAAGAGTGTCTGGCTGCAGTTTGGGCCTGTAAGTGCTTCCAGCGTTCCCTAGAGGGTTTAGAGAAATTTAGTCTGGAGACTGACCATAAACCGCTAGTCCCTCTAATCAACTCCTATGATAAGGACAAAACACCCCTAAGATGCCAGAGACTTCTGATGAGGCTGCTCAGGTTCAATGTTCAGGCAGTGCATGTGCCAGGGAAACAACTGGTTGTGGCAGATACACTTTCCAGGCTCCCACTGACTGCTGCTGAAGAATCTTCAACGGAATCAGATGTGAAAGTGTATGTAGATTCAGTTCTGGCCTCCAAATCCATTTCTTCAGGGAAGCTAGAACAAATAAGAAAGGAGACATATTTAGATACAGACCTTCAAGAAGTTATTAAGTACATAAAAGAAGGTTGACCCGAGAGTCGGGCAGCCTGGATGTCACTAAGGTCGCAGCTCATGGAGCTGGATGGGTTGGTGCTGTTCCAGGACCACATTGTTATTCCTGTTAGCATGCGGCAGGAGATGTTAAGCAGGATTCATGATGGCCACTTGGGCATTGCAAAGTGCAGAGAAAGGGCAGCTACGGCAGTATGATGGCCTGGGATCAGCTCCAACATTGCAAGCCATGTGTCAAAATGTGCCTTTTGCCGGGAACGCCCGCCTACTCAGAGAAGGGAGCCCTTGATTTCTACTCCCCTGCCTGCAGGCCCATGGCAGAAAATAGCTGCTGATTTGTGCGAAATGCACCATAAAAAGTACCTAGTTGTGATTGACTATTATTCCAGGTATTTGGAGATTGCACCCTTGAATGAGATCAAGCCGTTTTCACTCGTCTCAAGAGCTTGTTCGCCCGGTGGGGCATACCAATGGAGTTAGTGAGTGATAACGGAATGCAGTTTTCTTCCACGTTGTTCAGTTCTTTCAGCAGTGAATATGATTTTGTCCATTCCACATTGAGTCCACATTACCTGCAGGCCAATGGAATGGCTGAAAGGGCAGTTCAAACAACAAAGTTAATTTTGAAGCAATCTGAGCCGTACCTGGCCCTCTTGTCCTATAGGGTGACTCCCATTCAAACCACAAGTTTTAGCCCAGCACAGCTGATGCTAGTACGTCACATTCACACCACCTTACCCTCTGTGGGTGTCTTCCAGTCAACTAGCTCTATTCATTGGGACGAAATCCTTAGGAGGGATGAAGAGGCAAAAAGGGGCTATGGATTCTTCTACGACAGGAGACACTCTGTGAGGCCCTTGCAGGAGCTGAATGCGGGGCAAAGTGTCAGAATTAAACTGGATGATGAGAAGAAATGGAAGATGTCTGCTACGGTAATTGGACGCTCTTCAGAACCAAGGTCTTATGTAGTCCTTACTGATGGCGGAACAGTCACACATCGAAATCGAAAACATCTTCAGCCTGTACCTGAGAGTTTGGAACTGGATGCCTCAGTACTACCGCCGGTGGGATCCCCTGTTTTAAGAGGGGTGCCTTCCCCTCAGCAAGATCACAGCGGGGATACGTCTTTGCCTCCAGCAGACTCTCAATCACCTTATTCTGTATCAGAGGACAGTTCATGTAGAATGACATCAAGTGGAAGAGTGGTGAAACTTCCAGCCCGATATCGGGATTAGCACTAGTTAGAGCAGCGACCGGATGTATGGGAAGAATAATCCCATGGTCACTGTGGACTAGGGTAGTTTACCCCGATGTTCAAGTCAGGATGTAATTCATGTTGTTTATACAGATATTCTCTTTAACGTGTTATTTGTTGTATACTAAACAAAACTGTTGTTGCATGCTTCTTGTATACCTTGTTATTTGATGTATTCAAATTAAAAAAAATGTATGCTTTGTCCTTTGAAAAGGGGAAAGATGTGATGAGAGTGGGAAGTGACATCACTGGATGGGGGCGTGGTTTGGGTCCGTTATTGTCTATGTCGCAGTTACTAAGTGAGATGTATTGTACCAGGTGTATACTTCCATGCTCTGCAATAAAATAGTGGTGTACCTTCTATGCTGTGTCCTGCATCTCATGACAATCATATTGCCACAAAATGACTAAACAAATTGTATATATATATATATATATATATATATATATATATACATATATATATGGGCTTTGCGCCTAGGCTTGCCTGTTGTTAACGGACTAAGTCCCTAAAAGCTGTTCAGCTGTCTGTGAGTGCTGGTGAGCAACTAGGGCTTTGAGTTTTTCAGGGTGATAGGAGGTATACCCAGTCCGGTTTGAGAGTGTTGTCCATTTCCGTGTTTTGTATGTGTCTAGGGAAATTGCAAAGGGCATGTGTCATCCTTGTTTGCATCTCAGTATGTTAAGTTGAGCACATGTATTGTGTGGCTGTAGTTTAGGGAGGTAGATACCTTGATGTGGTACTGGGCCTATCATCATTTGGCCAAATGCTGTAACTAACCCTTCCATTTTGCTTTTAATCTAGTTGTGTCCTTAACAGGAGAGTGCGAAACCTTCTATGTGTTAAATAGATAGATAGATGTATTGAACTTTGTTTAAAGGGATATTTTATATGTCAAGGTGTTTGACTAGGAAGGGATCAAAAGTGTATATATGTGTATATATTTGTATGTGTTTATGTATATATGCGTATATATATATATGTGTTTATATGTCTATGTATATATGTATTTATGTGTGCACATACATATGTACACATACAAGAAACACACAAACACAAATGGCAGGGCTGTATTCCCTCAGGGATATGTATCAGTCTGGTTTCTCTCCTTTGCTTCTTCTTGTGACATAGAACCTCAGGAAAGGAGAACCAACATAGTGCAGTACAGTCAGAAAATACAAATGCACTAAATGGAAAGTACTCATAGCATTATCTGTTTAATACATTAAAAAGCTCATACAATAAAAATCTCAACAGGTTTCGGGGACAAAGCACCTTTCTCAAGAGTTAAAATCAAAGAATGAAAACAGAGGCTGTGTTTTCCAAAAAAAAGGAAAGTTTGTTGATTACAGCATTTATTATTTATTTATTTTCATAACACTGTTATTTTAAATCTGGACAGTGTATAAGCCTGTATTATTGCATCTTTTCTATACACGTACAAATATGTATGTGTCAAACACCTTGACATATACCATATCCCTTTAATACATACATTTCAATACTAAACTTATATTTTATATTTATTGTATAAATATGTGTATAATACTTTATTTTAATATGTTTTTCATGTGTTTATACTTTTATTCTAGAACTAACACTTTACTTCAGGTTTCGAGTCGTTTTAACTTTTCCACGATGCAATGTTTTGTGCTCTAACAAAACACAACTTTCAACTTGTAATATGAGCAATGTTCAGCGCGGCCCGGGTATCCATTGAAAGTATAAGAAGTGCTAAAGGGGTGTCAGCTGCGCTAAAATTCAATTCTCTCGTTATTCAGTTTTACCAAGGACTTGTAATACTAGATTGCACGCTAATACTAGTGTAGCCCAGCGATATTGATTTAATGCTTTGTAAAAATGTTAAATTGTAAAATTTAAATTCTATTATGCCATCTAGCATGACACTTTCTCACCTGTACACTCCACCTGAGCCCTCCCCCATGGGAGTAGACTGACTACTCATTGGTCGGCACTTAGCATTTAGGCTCACCTGGAGTATCAGGTAACTATCTCTAATGAAGCGCATGTACGCATGCGCGAAACACACCAGATATTAGGAGCCTTACCTATCTGTTGTCTCCTATCTTAATAAACCTACGTCTGCACTGGCAACCTGGCTCCGGTATTCCTTTTCTCTTTTTTGTTAATTGTAATCTAGGCCTATATGTACATCAACATAGGTAGGAGGGCAAACTCTACACTACAGATATAATTAACCTTACAAGCTACCTGATTAACCCCTTCACTGTCGACAATTAGAAGTGTGGTGCTCAGCCACAAGTTGCGGTCTTCTAATAACCAAAAACTAATTGCCAAGCTATTTATGTCTGCTGTTTCTGAACAAAAGGGACCTAAAAGAAGCTTTACAACCTTTTGTGTTATGACTGCAATAGTTCTGTGTAAATAATTTCAGTGAGAAACTCAAAGTTTGTTGAAACGTTAACAATTTTTTTAATATCGAATTTGGCGGCCAAACCGTGGCATGAAATATACCAAAATGGGCCTGGATCAAAGCCTTGGTTTGTCTACTAAAAAAAATATATATATATATTTTTGATAGTTAAATAAAAAACTAAAACAAACATACACACAAACAAGGCTCTAATTCTGTTTAAATGGCGTCATAGCAAAATGCTAAAAATTCTCCGGTACTTTGGGCAAGTTTTTCTCTAAAATTCACGGTCCTGAAAGGGTTAGTGAATTTAGCGAACCAACACAACATAAAGCATTATTCATCAAAGACAAATATGAGTCAAACTATTTTATATGAGTCATTAGAAACTTAATTCTGAAGAGCTCTTTAAAGTCCTTAAATACTCCACTAAATAAATGACTAAAGTAGTTTTATAATATTTAAATCGTTTTCCAAATAAGTCTTTTAGTGGCTGCAAATAAGATCATTTTCCAGGCAAACCTTTTGTTTGCTTCTATCAAGTAAATAAGATTTTTTTTTTTTAGGTAAATCTTTTTGTTCATATCTATGAAGTGGCTACAAATAAGATGATTTTGCAGTTAAGACTTTATGCTCACACCTAAGTGACTACAAATAAGATTATTTTTCTGGTAAGACTTTTGCTCACACCTATTAAGTGGCTACGCATAAGATAATTTTTCAGGTAAGACGTATTCAAATATTAATTGTATTAATGTTAAAATACATAGTTTAGTGTTTGTTTCTTGTGTGAGTCTCATACATTCACCTAGCTTAGCATACCCACAGAAAGAATAAATAAGGAAAGACAGGGGTGTGCCCCATTTTCACATGAATTTGTTTTACTTGTGAAGTTGATTAGCAAATGTTTAGAAATACTAGTAATTATGGTGTTAATCACAAACCTTTTAAAAAGTTTATCTGATGATTTATATAAAAAATAATCCACATAAACTTTAATGGTGAATTTTGTTGAAAAATCAATAGATAAACTGTTTTCGAGGATTGCGATCAACCCTAATATCTGCTAAAAAAAAGTGGCTACAAACATGAACAACATTAAACTCACTGCTATATGTGTCCTTTTCAAACATACCTAGGTAGGCTCAGGTGCAACAATGCACTACTGGGAGCTAGCTCCTGATTTGTGATTCTACATACATGTCTCTTTTCAGTGGCTCATCTGATGTGTTCAGCTAGCTTCCAGAGTAGTGCATTGCTGCTCCTGAGGCTATATAGTTTTACTCATCAACAAAGAATACGAAGAGAATAAAGCAAATTTGTTAAAGGGTAAGAAACACTAAAGTGTTCTTTAATTATTCAGATAGAGCATTTGATTTTAAACAACTTTCTAATTTACTTCTATTATCACATTTTCTTTGTTCTTTTGGTATCTTTTGTTGAAAAGCAGGGACGTATTCTCCCGAGCCGGACCATTTCTGGAGCACTATATGGCAGCAGTTTTGCAAGAATGTTATCTATTTGCAAGAGCACTATATGGCAGCATTATTTCCTGCCATTCAGTGCTCTAGATGCCTACCTAGGTATCTCTTCAACACAGAATATCATGTGGGCAAAACAAATTTGATAACATAAGTAAATAGGAAACTTTTTTTAAATTGGTATATTTTGTCTGAATTTAAAGAAAACAAACATTTTTTGATTCATATCCCTTTAATAGAAGTATATTAGGAATCTGTTTAACATTAAATGCTCTCTGAATCATGAAAGTTTGATTTAGCCTCCTCCTGCTAGAGCGGCGTGGTACTCCTCTATTATAGCCTCTGCTGTTACCTTTACAGCACTGGACGGGCTCTCTACTGGATACAGCTTTTTAATTTGCTCGTGCGCTCAGTGGAGTGGGTGCTTTTCTCGGGTAATTGCATTGCACTCACATAGCCCACTGGCTAATTGTAGATACACTTCCATGTATAGCATAGTCAGGGGACTATATGTAATGCACACTTCCATATTAGTATTAACTAGGTACATTTCACGTTATGCTTTTTGCTGCATATATTTTTTGAGGGGTTTTGGTCACTCAGCTATACTTTATCTTACCTCAGGGGCAAACTTTATTTTAGGGTGCTGTAACACCTGTGACTGGTTTGCAGCCTTTTGTTTTGTCCTTGAGCCACCAGAGGGCTCCTTTTTGGGCTGATTTTCTTGGAGATCTACTGCAGTCCTCAGTATAATTAGAGCAGCATCTATGACAGCGTTATATGAGGCTACGGCTTGGAATTCTTTACACCTTTTTCCAGGGACATTTATCAGAAAATACTTTTCCTCTGGTTTCATCATATGCAGGAACTCACATACCAACAGGTGTGATACTTTCTTGATCTGGTTATTAATATACAGGTCATTTTGGAATTTTAGTTTATATTCTCTATATTTTACATTGTTCACATAATTATATACCACTTATTTCTTATGGTATTTTAATATGTTTGTTATATCTTTTGTGAAATATTTTAGGTTATAATTGAGAAGCATAGCTTATATATACTTGCTGCTTCTGCCTGCATTGGCTGTGCTCTTTGACTCCACTTACCTGTCAGCTGCAGGCAGTTATCTAATCAGCAGTACTACAAAAGGCTGCCTCTCAGACCACTCCCTGCCCTGACATTGTGGTTCATCCCATTGTCTGTGCCTCAGTTCTGCCTTCTGGTCTCCTGTTGTTTTGGTGAATCCCCTGTCTTCTGAATTAGGCTCATCTACATACCATTCTCCTGGATTTCACCTGTGTTTGGCCTATGATCGGACTGCTTCCCTAGTATACTGAACGTGTCTTTTCTTCTGACTATTCTTCTGGATTTCCCCTGTGTTTGGTAATTGATTGGACAGCTCTCTGGTATACTAATCCTCAGCTTGTCTTCAGATTATTCTTCTGTTACCAGCCTGTCACAGTAGTACCTGTGTATCCAGTGTCACCAACCTGTCATAGAAGTACCTATGTATCCATTGTCACCAACCTGACACAGCATTACTTTTTATCCATTGTCACCAACCTGTCAAAGCAGTACCTGTGTATCAAGTGTCACCCACCTGTGACAGCAGTACCTGTGCATTCAGAGTCAAAAGCATGTCACATCAGTACTTGTGTATCCAGTGTCACCAGCCAGTCACAGCAGTACCTGTGTTTCCAGTTTCACCAGCCTGTCACAGCAGTACCTGTGTCTCTAGTTCTCAACCCTAGAGTGCACACTCCAGTTCTCAGCCCTGCAGTGCACACTCCAGTCCTCAGCCCTAGAGTGGGAACCCCAGTTCTTGGCCCTAGAGTAGGCACTCCAGTCCTTGGCCCTAAACCTGACTTCACTTGTTGTTTGCCGCTTTTTGATTAGGCTGCCATTTCTCTCAACTGTGTTTTCTCCTTGCCTGAAGCAGAGTGTGTAATGCTGCTCACTACACCCAGGCTCCCTCTTATATCCAAAATGGAGAACATCATCAGTGAGAGACAGGTTGCAGACCCTTAATGATAATGTCATCACTTTTATTTAAGTGCCTCAGTTCAGACTGCCTTTGCCCTTGCATTGTCTCTGACTTCTCTGTGAGTTCTTAACTCCATGCATTACCTGGCTTATTTATGTCCCTTCTGGTTTCTGATCCCTAGCTTGTTCCTGACTTCCCTGATTTTCGTGTTCCTGACCCCAGCTTGTCTGACTACTTGCTTTGGTACCTGACACGGCTTGTCTGACTACCCGCTCTGGCTTTGACTCCTGGCTTGTTATTTTGCTTTTGGGCTTGTTATAATTTTTTGTTAATTTTTAATAAAGGTGTAATTAATTTAGCATTTCACATGGTTCATGGTACCCTGGCAGATCTATTTTAGAGGCAAGCTCTCTATCTCTCACTCCTTACCAGGAGCACTATTGAGAGTTCTGCTCCGTTTTTTGTTAACGCACAGAGCTTAACAGGGAGTGTGCTGTCATTTGTTGTGCATGGCAGAAGTGCTCTGCTGCTCTAAGTGGCTAACTTTTTCACACCAATATTTTGCACACTTTCCTCCACTCTGAAGAAATTGCAGCGCTCTGTACTAGGTATATTCATTTGTATCTCCAGCATTTCCTCACAGAGGATGTAAGTGCGCTAAATGACAAGAGCATATAGTATTTGCAACCTTTTTTTACTACTAAAAATGTTTGTACTCCACCTATGTGTTTTTGCAGGGAGCTTCTATTTAAGAATAATCTGCATTCTAGTGATGTCGCGAACATAAAAATTTGGGTTCGCGAACGGCGAACTTCCGCAAATGTTCGCGAACGGGCGAACCGGGCGAACCGCCATAGACTTCAATAGGCAGGCAAATTTTAAAACCCACAGGGACTCTTTTTGGCCACAATAGTGATGGAAAAGTTGTTTCAAGGGGACTAACACCTGGACTGTGGCATGCCGGAGGGGGATCCATGGCAAAACTCCCATGGAAAATTACATAGTTGATGCAGAGTCTGGTTTTAATCCATAAAGGGCATAAATCACCTAACATTCCTAAATTGTTTGGAATAACGTGCTTTAAAACATCAGGTATGATGTTGTATCGATCAGGTAGTGTAAGGGTTACGCCCGCTTCACAGTGACAGACCAAACTCCCGCAGCGGGTACAACATCATCATCATCACACCGTACGTCCATGTGTGTAATGCTGCCTGACTGAGACATATCCCTGTTATCTACATCCTCTGGCAATAATGGTTGCTCATCACTCATTTCTTCCAACTGATGTGTTAATAACTCCTCTGACAGATCAAGTGAAGCGGCTGTGGTGCTAGTGTTGGTGGTGGCAGCAGGCGGGCGAGTGGTAACTTGAGAGGTGCCCGAAGCTAAGCTGGAGGAGGATGGTGCGTCAAGGTTCCGAGCGGAAGCTGTAGAAGATTGGGTGTCCTGTGTTAGCCAGTCAACTATGTCCTCAGAACTTTTCGAGTTCAGGGTACGTGGCCTCTGAACACTGGGCATTATTCTAGGGCCAAAGGGAATCACAGCACCACTACCACGACGGCCCCTGCGGGGTGGCCTGCCTCTGCCTGTCATTTTTTTTCCGATTAGTGGTACTATGCGTGCAAGGTACTGTGACAACAGATATGAGTGGCACTGTGCACTGGCAGAAGTTGGCAGAGTAGACGCTGTAGGCCTGACACATACGCTTGCAGACAACTAACTGCTATTCAATCTATTACAGTCAAAATTGTATTTTTTTTTTAATGTACACTACTGTTACACCAGATATGAGTTGCACTGGTGTGACACTGTGCCCTGGCAGGCCCTGAAATGCACACGCGTGAAGGAAACTGACTGCTATTATTTCACAGTCAAATTTCTAGTTTTTTTTTTAACCCCTTAAGGACCAAGGCCATTTTTCAATTTCTTTCCCTTAAGGACCAGGGCTATTTTTACATTTCTGCGGTGTTTGTGTTTAGAAATACCCAATGTTAACATGTTCTTTGCTTTTTTGCAAGTTATAGGGAAATAAATACAAGAAGCTCTTTGCTATTTCAAAACCACTTTTTTTTAAAATGAGCGTACATTGGAACCCTGATATCTGTCAGGAATACCTGAATATCCCTTGACATGTTTATATTTTTTTTTAGAAGACATCCCAAAGTATTGATCTAGGCCCATTTTGGTATATTTCATGCCACCATTTCACCGCCAAATGCGATCAAACAAAAAAAATTGTTCACTTTTTCACAAACTTTAGGTTTCTCACAGAAATTATTTACAAACAACTTATGCAATTATGGCATAAATGGTTGTAAATGCTTCTCTGGGATCCCCTTTGTTCAGAAATAGCAGACTTATATGGCTTTGGTGTTGCTTTCTGGTAATTAGAAGGCCACTAAATGCTGCTGTGCATCACACGTGTATTATGGCTAGCAGTGAAGGGGTTAATTAGGTAGTTTGTAGGGAGCTTGCAGGGTTAATTTTAGCTTTAGTGTAGAGATCAGCCTCCCACCTGACACATCAGACCCCCTGATCCCTCCCAAACAGCTTGCTTCCCTCCCCCACCGCACAATTGTCCCCGCCATCTTAAGTACTAGCAGAAAGTCTGCCAGTACTAAAATAAAAGGTTTTTAAATTGTTTTAATTTTTTTTAGCATATTTACATATGCTGTGGTGTAGCATCCCCCCTTAGCCCCCAACCTCCCTGATCCCCCCCCAAAACATTTCTCTAACCCTCCCCATTTGGCGGCCATCTTGGGTACTGGCAGCTGTCTGCCAGTACCCAGTTTGCAAAAAAAGTATTTTTTTCTGTTTTTATTTTTTTTTTCTGTAGTGTAGCTTCCCCCCCCCACAGACCAACCCCCACCACCTGCCTGATCTTTTTTTTTTTTTTTTTTTATTCCTTTTTTTTTTTTTTTAAATTTGACACCAACATTTTCTGTAGTGTAGTGGTTCCCACCCGCTACCTCCCCGTGCACGCGCCCGCCCCCGCCCTCCCATGCACGCGCGCGTCCGTGCGCGCCCCCCGGACATCCCCGCCCACAATCCCGCCCCCCTCCACTGACTGCTATTATTTCACAGTCAAATTTCTAGGTTTTTTTTTAACCCCTTAAGGACCAAGGCCATTTTTCAATTTCTTTCCCTTAAGGACCAGGGCTATTTTTACATTTCTGCGTTGTTTGTGTTTAGCTGTAATTTTCCTCTTACTCATTTACTGTACCCACACATATTATATACCGTTTTTTTCGCCACTAAATGGACTTTCTAAAGATATCATTATTTTCATCATATCTTATAATTTATTATTAAAAATATTATAAAATATATGTTTAGAAATACCCAATGTTAACATGTTCTTTGCTTTTTTGCAAGTTATAGGGAAATAAATACAAGAAGCTCTTTGCTATTTCAAAACCACTTTTTTTTAAAATGAGCGCTAGTTACATTGGAACCCTGATATCTGTCAGGAATACCTGAATATCCCTTGACATGTATATATATTTTTTTAGAAGACATCCCAAAGTATTGATCTAGGCCCATTTTGGTATATTTCATGCCACCATTTCACTGCCAAATGCGATCAAACAAAAAAAAAATTGTTCACTTTTTCACAAACTTTAGGTTTCTCACAGAAATTATTTACAAACAACTTATGCAATTATGGCATAAATGGTTGTAAATGCTTCTCTGGGATCCCCTTTGATCAGAAATAGCAGACTTATATGGCTTTGGCGTTGCTTTTTGGTCATTAGAAGGCTGCTAAATGCCACTGCGCACCACACGTGTTTTATGCACAGCAGTGAAGGGGTTAATTAGGGAGCATGTAGGGAGTTTGTAGAGTAAATTTTAGCTTAAGTGTAGTGTAGTAGACAACCCAAAGTATTGATCTAGGCCCATTTTGGTATATTTAATGCCACCATTTCACTGCCAAATGCAATCAAATTTAAAAAAAACTTAAATTTTTTCGCAATTTTAGGTTTCTCACTGAAATTATTTACAAACAGCTTGTGCAATTATGGCACAAATGGTTGTAAATGCTTCTCTGTGATCCCCTTTGTTCAGAAATAGCAGACATATATGACTTTGGCGTTGCTTTCTGGTAATTAGAAGGCCGCTAAATGCTGCTGCGCATCACACGTGTATTATGGCTAGCAGTGAAGGGGTTAATTAGGTAGTTTGTAGGGAGCTTGCAGGGTTAATTTTAGCTTTATTGTAGAGATCAGCCTCCCACCTGACACATCAGACCCCCTGATCCCTCCCAAATAGCTTGCTTCCCTCCCCCACCCCACAATTGTCCCCGCCATCTTAAGTACTGGCAGAACGTCTGCCAGTACTAAAATAAAAGGGTTTTACATTTTTTTTAGCATATTTACATATGCTGTGGTGTAGCATCCCCCCTTAGCCCCCAACCTCCCTGATCCCCCCAAAACAGCTCTCTAACCCTCCCCATCTGCCTTATTGGCTGCCATCTTGGGTACTGGCAGCTGTCTGCTATTATTTCACAGTCAAAAAAGTGTTGTTTTTTTTAAATGTACACTACTGTTACACCAGATATGAGTGGTGGAACTGGGCAAGTGGGCACAGTATATGCTGTGAGCCTGACACACACGCTGGCAGGCAGGCAACTGCAATTAGATTATACAGGGAAAAAAAAAGCAGACTGATGTTCTAGCTCTAAAAAGGGCTTTTTGGGGTGATGTCCTTACAGCAGAGATCAGGTGAGTCCTTCAGGACTGTAGTGGACACTGAATATACTAGCCTTGCTATCGATTTCCCTATTAAATCAGCAGCAGCTACACTGTCCCTCCTCTCACTAAGAATACAGCTTCCGAATGAATCTAAAATGGATGCTGATTGGCTATAATGTGTATTCTGACTGTGAGGTACAGGGTCAAAGTTTACTCAATGATGACGAATAGGGGGCGGACCGAACAAGCTATGTTCACCGGGAACTATTCGCCGGCGAACTATTCTCGACACTACTATTCTACTATACTTGACATTTTGGTGACTACCCCCCCATCAAGTAAACGCAAACGCAATCTTGTGATACTATGCCACAAGAAGTTACAGCTCCACAGGTACCTAAACAACATGTGGAAATTCCTGACATTTTGCAGGAATCTATTTCCAGCAGTTCTGATTGTTCCTTAGATGGTGAAAAATCTTTGGGCTCTATACCCAACTTAGATTCCGATAACTCCTTTATGTTAAAGGAAAGCTGCTGATAAAAATACTGTAAATCAACGGAATTTGATTTTCAGTCTCTCTCCAAAGGCTCTAGAAGTTTTGCATGTTCCTGATTTAGTCACTAAATAATCTCTAGGGAATGGAAAAAACAGGTCTTCTTTTTGCTCCATCATCTAGGTTTAAAATGATGTACTCCTTAACAGAACAGGATTTGGACCTATGGCAGTCTATTCCAAAGGCTGGTGGAGCAATGTCTACACTCGCTAAGCATACTACTATCCCTTTAGAGGACAGAACCTCATTAAGAGATCCTATGGAATGCAAATTAGAGATTTTTCTCAGGAAGCTTTTCTCTTCAAACCTGTTAGTGGCATAACGTGTTTAGCAGGTGCCACAGCTTTGTGGTGTGATTCTTTTTCTGATCTGTTTTTTTAACCAGCCCTCTGTAGAAGATATACAGAGTCATATTAAAGTGCTGCATTCAGCTAACTCCTTTATCTGTAATGCAGTTATGGACAAGATTAAGATTAAGGTGAAAAACATTTCTTTTTCTGTCCTAGCAAGAACCTTATGGCTTAAATCTTGGTCTGTAAACATGGTTTCAGAAAAGAGACTGTTATCTCTTTCCTTTCAAGGGAAGGTGCTATTTGGATCTGGTTTGGACTCAGTCAACTCCACTGTTACTGGAGGTAAAGGAGCCTTTCTTCCTCAAGATAGGGCATTAAAAGGGAAAAATAGAGCTGGAAATCATTTTCGTTCCTTTTGCTCTTCCAAGGTTCAGAAGTCCTCCTCTTCCCAGAAGTTGGATTCTTTAAAATTATCTTAGAAACTTGGTCCCTCCTGGTCCAAATAACAGGAAAAAAAGAAATCCTTTTCCATAAACCTTTTAAAGGCGGCTGCCTTCTTTCAATTTGTTTAGGAGCTGGATCTGATGGGGGTTAATTCATTCTGTTCTGGTCTCAGAACAGGGTCAAGGGTCTATTCCAACCTCTTTATTTTTCCAAAGAAAGAGGGAACTTTTAGACCCATATCGGACTTAAAGATCTTAAACAATTTTTGGAGCTTTACACCCATTCTTCTACCTGGTACAAAAGGGTTGGTTGATGTCCACCATAGATTTGAAAGATGCATACCTTCATATTCCTATTCACAAAGATCATTATCAGTTCCTCAGGTTTGCCTTTCAGGACAAACAATTTTAGTTTGTTGCCTTCGATTTGGGTTAGCCATGCATATTCACACAATTTCTGGGCACTTTGCTGACTGTTATCAGAAATTAGGTTATTTCAGTAGCTTCTTAGCTGGAAAATATTCTTGCTCAGTTACCATCTATGTAGTGTTTATGGACCTAATAACTTGGATACAGAATTCTGGGGGAAACTACAGGCCCTTCTGTTAAATTATGTAGAGACAAATTTAATAATTGCTGGAGATTTTAATTTAACACCTAAATTTCCAATAGACAGGAAAAGTGTAAAAGGTAGAGGGAAGGACTATAGAATAACAAAGGAAATGAGAACCCTACATACATTTAAAAAAACACTTAAACTATCTGACATTTGGCGTTTACAGTATCCAGATGCTAAAGGCTTTACCTTTTTATCTAAATCATTATCTTCATTGTCTAGAATTGACTACTTCTTGGTATCTGATTCAGTTCTTAGAATGGAATCTAAAGCCGATATAAAGGATTTTGCAATTTCAGATCATGCCCCAATTACACTTGAATTAGTTTTAGACGATATAAACTCCAGAAGCTATAAGAGAAACTCCTTTTTTTTCCCTAAATATATGCTTAAAAATGCATCTTTTGTATCTATGCTCAAAGAAAAATGGCATATCTTTTTAAATTTAAATAGAGAATATGAAGATAGATTAGAAATTCTATGGGAAACAGCTAAAGCTGTACTAAGGGGAGAAGTAATAAGCTTTATGGCTATATTCAGGAAAAAAGAAGGGAGAGAGAGGAACAACTGACTAATCAGTTAACTAATATGTTTAATAGATACCTGCATTGTGCCTCAAAGAATAATTGGTCTAGGTATATTCAAGCAAAACGTGAGAGAGACTTATTTTTTTTTCGAGAAACGACAAGAGAGGATATCAAAAAGAAAGCAAAGTATATGAAATTTGGGAACAAAACATTCAGCTTTTTGGCTAGACTAGTGAAGTCTGAAAAGAAAAATAATATAATATCTACAATAAGAGTAACGGATACACCTATACATAATTCAATAGAAATTAATGAGGTTTTCTATCAGACCTATCAAAAGTTCTATAGTGCATGCAAACTAGACAATACCAGAAAATAATTATTCTGGGAAACTATCACTGTCCCTAACCTGCCAGTAGAGGAAATTGAAAAACTTAATCTACCAATTACAGAGGAGGAAGTAGAGAGAGCAATTAATAAAACTCAATTAAATAAAGCCCCCGGACCTGACCAAATTCCAGCTGAATTTTATAAAATATTAAATAAAGAAATTGTTACACATCTGACCCGCTTATTCAATTATTATTATATTGAGAATGGTGTAATGTCAAAGAATTTTACTAAAGCAGTCACAATCATGATTTTTAAAAAAGGAAGAGATCTTGAAAAGGTGGACTCATATAGGCCAATCTCCCTACTCAATGTAGACTATAAGATATTGACCACTGTAATCGCAGAAAGACTAAAAAAGGTCATGGGAAATATTATACATCCCAACCAGGTGGGCTTTATGAGTGGCAGAAGCTCAGTGGTAAATATAAGGAAAGCATGTATCATTATTGAATATTTTAAAGAAATTATGAGTCAACCTGAAAATCTGCATAGTTTGAACTATGACGCAGCAATAATTGCTCTAGATGCTGAAAAAGCTTTTGATGCAGTGCAATGGGACCACCTTTTCACGACTCTGTCTAAATTTGGTTTCTCAGGATCTTTTTTGAAGTTCATCAAGGCAATCTATAAGAATCCGGTATCTATAATCTCGGTAAATGGGGAGGAATCTGCAGAAATAATACTGGAGAGAGGCACTAGGCAGGGTTGCCCTCTATCTCCCTTTTTATTTAATCTATCTATTGAACCCTTAGCGATTAAAATCCGTCAAAGGCTCCAGGGCGTATTATGTAAGAATATAGAAGAAAATTTTTTACTATATGCAGATGACATTTTGATTTTTCTTAGAAATAGTAAACAAAATATTCCAAAACTAATGGAAATTATAGAATTATATAGTACATTTTCAGGATACAAAGTCAATGTCAATAAATCAGAGCTTCTTTGGCTAAACAAAGGATACGATCACAAGCCCATTTAAAGTTGTAGATCAATTTACATATCTTGGTATTATCTTGAGCAAGAACCCAAAATTATGGTATGACTTAAATATAATACCAATTTTACAGAAAATATATGATCAGCTTAACGCTTGGAAATATCTACCACTAGCATTATCAGGAAAGATTAGTCTAATTAAAATGATCATCTTCCCAAAAATCCTCTATAAATTGCAGAATCTTCCTCTTGTACTCAAAAAAGCTGATATTTCACTCTTTAACAAAAATATAATTAATTTTCTTTGGGGAAAAAAAAAATGAAAAATCTCATTAAAAATATTATCATACTCAAAAGAATACGGGGGCTATGCTCTCCAGAACATTTTGAATTATAATTTGGCATCTCTGATCAAGATAGCAGCTGAATGGCTGACAGATAAAGAATATTTCACAGACAAAGTATTAGAAGATATGATTGTTAAACCATATACTTTAAAAGCTCTATTACATACACAAATAAAAGATATGCCACAAAGGATTAAAAACAGTAGCTCTTTTTTTTTTGTATTATAAAAGCATGGCAACAATATTGTAAAAAACTCAAAATCAGTTATACAGTATCTAATTTTCTAACATTAACCGGATATCCCTCGTTTCCCGAAGCATTAAAATCTGCAGTATTTCATAGATGGAAGAGAAAGGGATTACTATATATTAGTCAAATGATTAACTTTATGCCAGATACAACACAGATTAAAACATTTGAAGAGCTAAAGCGTGAATTTGATCTCCCCAGCAAAGATTTTTTTGCCTATCTACAATCTAGGAACCTAGCTAATAAATTGTTACATATTGAGAATAAAGACTGGGGTTGGCCCTCACTCATACACAATCTAGAACTGTGTAAGACGGATAATTTTTCTATAAAAAAATGGTATAAGGAATCATTAAGACAGGAGGGCAAGTTAAATCTTCAATTGATTGTTAAGAAATGGCATTTAAAGGGGTTAACAGAATGTAATGAAGAATACATACAAAATAGTATTACTAGAATCAATTAGATCTTTATTTCTACAAATTTTAGAGAAGCTCATATTAATATATTAAATCACACATATCTTACTCCCGCATCTATGGCAAGGTGGAATAGTAAAACTCAAGATAAATGCGTTAAATGCGGTAGTAGAGGGGCGGATATTGTGCACTATTTCTGGGAATGTACACAAGTTAGACAATTCTGGCATAAAATGAGCTTCTGGTTATCTAGGATTCTTAAATCAGAAATGAAAATATATTGAGAGCTGGTATTCTTCTTATTCCCCATGGATAGAAAAAAGATTAAGAATAAAGAATTTATTGAAATGGTTGTTGGAATGGCCAGGTTTTCATTGTTGAAAACCTGGATTTCAAGGAAGCTACCTACTATAGCTGAAGTAAACAATCAACTATTTAAACAAATGTCGGTAGAACAATGCATGATAGAAAAAGATAAAAACAAGGAAATTGAAAGATTTTTCAAAAAATGGGAGATATTTATATATTCACAGCCAAATGAACTGCAAAAAAGAATTATCTATCCACTTAGATCTACAGAGTATGTAATGAATGCCATAATAAGGAATGAACTACCCCAAGTATATTGAGCTTGGAGCGGGGAGTGGTTGAGGACAGGACTAATTTAATTTAATCTTATATATATATATATATATATATATATATATATATATATATTCTTCTTTCTCTCTCATGTTTTCTCTCTCTCTCTCTCTCCTCTTTTTCTTTCTCTCAGTTTTTGTCGCCTACAAGGCTGTTTTGATTTGGAAAAAGAACCCAATCAGGGAGGAGTTAAGGGTTATATGTCTCTCAAAGAAATTGAAGAGTTGGGGGATAGAAATGAAAACAATTATTACTTTTATGTTTATTTCTGATTGATTGGTTTTATCATTTTCTCTTGTTAAATTTTTATTGTGTATGTATAACCCCCATGCAAGTACTTGTATTTTGATTTTCTTTTTTCTTTTTGTATCCCTGATGATTACTTAATAAAAAGATTATAAAAAAAAAAAAAAAGAACTTAGGTTATTTCAGTAGCTTCTTAGCTGGAAAATATTCTTGCTCAGTTACCATCTCTGCCTATAGTGATTTCTTACACTCACAGACTTTACATTCTTACAAGATAACAGATGGAAGATAAATGACTTAAAAAACTATTTATCCCCCAGTACCAAAGTTTGTTCTCTGGCATCCATAGATTCATTTATTCATGCACCTGTCACTAACAGAAACATGCAGGTTGAAACTTTAAAAGGCATGTGCTAATCTTCAGTGATCAACTTTGCCAACAATAGCTCAATATATGGAGGTTAACAGTCTGATGGTGATAGCTCCAGATGCAGTTTGTTTGCTCGTGTTCACTTACGTCCTCTTCAGCTGTCTATGCTTGAGCAGTGGATGAAGAATTACTATCAGTTAGACCAACATATTGTTCTAGATTCCTCAGTAAGACAATCTCTATCCTGGTGGATAGACAATCAGTTTTTGGCCCTTGGGGCTTAATTTTTTCATTCATCTTGGACAATACTAATGACAGATGCCAGTCTTTTGGGCTGGAGTGAGGTTTTGGGAGCTCAGAGAGTGCAAAGGAGTTTGGTCTCCTAAGGAGGCGAGGTCACCAATAAATATCTTGGACCTCCAAACTATTCTTTGGGCTCTCCATGGCCTGTCCTGAAACAAGAGAAGTATACTTGATTCCAGTCAGACAATGTCACGCTGTGGCATACATCAATTATCAGAAAAGGACTCAAAGTCCTTTAGGGATGGAAGAAGTATCTCAGATATTGTTCTGCTAAGAATAAACACATTGTATTCTGCCAGCATTTCACATTCCTGGGGTAATGAATTGGGAATCGGACTACCTCAGTCATCAATCCCACACCCAGGGGAGTGGTTTCTCAACAAGAAGATCTTCGATCAACTTGTCTTCAGATGGGGCCTTCCAGAAATAGACCTGATTGCCTCTAGTCTCAATTTCAAGCTTCCCAGATACTATGCCATATCCAGAGACCTGAAAGTAGAACTGATAGATGCATTGGGCAGCCTTTGGACTTTTCACCTAGTCTACATATTTCCTCCATTTGTTCTTCTGCCAAGAATTGTGGCTCAAATCAAGCAACAGAATGCCTCAGTCATTCTGATTGCTCAAGCTTGCCCTGCAGGATCTGGTATGCAGATCTGGTTCAGATGTTTAGCTCTCCTCCATGTCTGCAATGTCCTTTATTTTACTAAGATTTGAAAATCTCTTAATTTGATGATGTGAAGGTTGAATGTCTAATTTTAAAATACAAGGGGGTTTCAGATGCAATAGTTGACACTCTTCTACAGGCTAGAAAACAGGCCCCTAGAAAAATGTATCATAATATCTGGAAGTTATATTTTGCCTTGTGTGAGACTAGCGGGGTTCAATTGGCATTCCTTTAGAATTCCCAGAATTCTTAAATTTCTTCAGGACGGGTTAGTCAAGGGTTTATATGCGGGTTACTTAAAGCAGTGTTCCTCACCCACAGTCCTCAAGTACCCCTAACAGGCCAGATTTCATTATAGCTGAACTAGAGTGCAGGTGATGGTGAAATAATCAGATGATCAGTAACCATGGTTACTAACCTACTCTCATCCATAAGATGATTATTTCACCTGTGCACTGGTTCAACTGTAATGAAAACATGGCCTGCTGGGGGTACTTGACAACTTCAGTTGAGAAAAACTTATTTTACAGTGTGTTTATTAATTTTTAATAATTTATATTATTTTATTATTAATATTGTATATGTAATATTTTAATAACGCGTCTTAAGAATACTAAGTTCTCATGTTAGCTAACCCAACATCGTTAAATTGAGAAATGCGCAAATTGCATATTTTATATTCCTATGTTCTTCATATAGAAAATAATGTACTTTTTATTATTAAATATACATTTCTTTTTTTTTTTTTTTTTTAAACATACTTTTTTATTTATAAAAAGAAAGAAAAAAAAAAAGAACAACATTGTCACCAACAAGATAATAATCTTATGTCACAAATAAATCATGAGTGCACAAAAATATCACCGCCTCGCAGGGCTGTAAATCAATAATTATTTCAAATGCATTTTTTATCATACAAAAGAAAAAAAAAGAGAGAACTGTGGAGACAAACATAGGGAGATACCCCTACCTTACATAACTTAATGTCAAGTGTATCCTAGCTATCTTGCTAATTCTAATAGTGTACGTAGGAGCTTTATATCCCATCTCATACTCTTATCTGAGCCTTATCTAGGATTTTAGTACCTTCCACTAGGGGAATCTTAGTTCAATGAAAATAAAATAAATTAAAATTTACCAACACAAAGATAAAAAAAAAAAATAAATTAATAATAGTACTAATGCTCCTTTTCCGCACCAGGGCCCACCCCCTGCCAGTAAAACCCATATTAACTATCTATAATGATATTAGACCTTCTTCTCAGATGTCTGTACCTATCAGATAATACTAACTGCTGAAATAAGATAGAGTCCTGCAGATGTGATAGAATTTGACTTTGTACATTCTCTGCTAAAGTGACTAAGACTGGGTCCCATTTAAATAGAAATAATCTAAACTGATTTTCACGGTATAGCATAGGATCTTTGCTATCTATTATAAGTTGTGATATCATATTACTAGTGAAAGCAGTGAAATTCGGGGCATTTTTATCTTTCCAATTATAGAGAATCAACTGCCTGGCCACTAAGATAGCTGTGTTAATTAAGTGCTTATTATTAAATTCTTTATCTATCACCAATAATATAATTTGTTCCGCTTTCAGTTTGACTTTAACTTGTAAAAATTTGTTTAGCCAGAACTCCACTTTACACCAATATTGTTGTATCTTGGGGCATGAGTAAAACATATGAACTAAATCTGCCTCGAAAGCACTACATCTTGGACATTTCATCATTTCTTGTCTCTTCCACCTAGACATCCACCAAGGGGTCAGATAGGCTCTATTTAATAACTTTATATGTGATTCTCTAAATGAGATGACCCGAGTATATTCAAGAATTGAAATGAAGCTTCTTTTGAAACGATCAAAGGTTAAATTTCTAAGATCCCTACTCCATTTAATATGGAGCTCTGAGATTTTTCCCTTGGCTTCTGTAGCAATTAACTTTTTATATAAATATGAAATTGAATAGTTCCCTGCTTTGTAAATATTGATAATCGAGTTTAAGGTCCCAGAGATATACATGTTTGAATCTGTCAACTTATTAACATCAATAAAATGCCGTACTTGTAGATATGCAAAGAAATGGATTCTATTAAGATTAAATTCTTTCACTAACGAGTCAAACGTCTTAACCGTTTTAGATTGTGTATCTATCAATTGAATGATTCTAGTCAACCCTCTTTTGTTCCAGTCATTAAAAGCCGGTGTTTCCATAGCACTAATGAAATGGGGATTTCCCCTAATAGGCAGATACTCTGACATTTTTGATTCAGAGAGTAATATCTTACAGATTTTCTTCCATGCCAAGATAACATTATGTATTGTATAATAGAAGCTGCTTTTGACAGATATTTTTGTCATAGGGAAATGTAAAAGAGCTATAAGAGATAGTGGATACACTGCTAATTCCTCAGTTTTATAGTTAGTAATGTATTCTATCCCTGTTAGCCAGTCTAGCGCATTTTTTGCTAATGCTACCCATTTGTACAATTTCAAATTCGGTAGGGCCAGACCTACATCTATTCTCATATGTGCCAAATTTTTCATTGCTATCCTTGGTTTCCCTTTTCCCCATAAAAATTGTTGACAGTGTGTATTAAAATTACGTATATCTCTTGCCGGGATAAAGATTGGAATATTCTGCATGAGAAAGAAGATTTTGGGGAAGACCATCATTTTAATGAGAGTTACCTTTGCCGATAGAGACAGTGGTAATTTGGCCCAATTTTTTAAATGGCCTAGACATTTCTGCCACACTGGGTCAAAATTCAAGCTATACCAATCCGCTGGATTTTTTGATAGAACTATACCAAGATATCGAATTTTTGAAGATGGCTGTTTAAAGGGATTTTGGAGTAAACTATTTCTTTTTTTAATTTTCCATAAGATTTCCGATTTGTTCAAATTGATTTTGTACCCTGAAAAAGTACTAAATTCCTTAATTAATTCCAGAACACACGGTATATTTCTCCTCAAATTACTTATATAGAATAGAATGTCGTCTGCATACATTGACATAATGATTTTTCTATGACCTAACATAATCCCTTCTAATCTTTCTCTACATAAAATCGCCAAAGGTTCTAAAGAAATGTTAAATAGAAGCGGTGATAATGGAAAACCCTGTCTGGTTCCTTTCTGAAGGCTAATACAATCTGACGTTAACCCATTTAATTTTATATATGAAACCGGATTTTGATAAATTAATTGTACATAGTTAGCAAAATTTCCCGATATCCCAAATCTATTTAATGCAGTAAATAAATGATTCCAGGAAATAGAGTCGAACGCCTTTTCGGCACCGACCGTCAATAAAGCATAATCAACTTGTTTAAACCTCTCATCCTTCTGATTGGAAAGCATCTGCTCAATAAGGAACATTGCTGTCCTGATATTCTTTTGTATAGTTCTTCCGGGCATAAACCCTGTCTGATCTGTATGTATTATATGCCCTAGAACTCCTTTCAATCTGTCTGCTAAAATACTGGCAATTATTTTATAATCGACATTGAGTAGAGAGATAGGACGGTATGCATCCATTGTTTCTATATCTTTGTCTTTTTTTATATATTAAAGTAATATTAGCTTCCGTATAATACTTTGAAGGCTGTATATTCTTGATGAAATAATTGTTATATAGGCTTGCCAATGTAGTGCTAATATCTTCCTGTAGAATCTTATAGAATTCAACTGGAATTGAATCCGGTCCTGGAGCTTTACCACAGGGTGCAGTTTTAATAGTTTGCACAATTTCTTCTATTGTTATGTCTTTATTTAAAAGATCCAATTGGCTTTTTTCTATCTTAGGTATATTAATCTTTTTCCAGAAATTATCTCTTATCTCTGGGTCGATATTACCAGCAGAGTATAATGACTTATAGAAAGACTGAAACTGTCCCACTATCTCCTTAGGTGTGGTATATCTTGTACCATTAACCTTAATAGCCCCAATAAAATTGTTTTTTTTCCTACTTTTTATTAATTTTGCTAGCAATTTAGCTGTATTAGAAGTGAATTTACTAAATTTGACCTTATTATTTATATCTCTTTGCAGCATTTGTTGGTTCAAGAAGACTTCTCTTTCTGACTTTGCTGCCTGATACTTGTGCCAGTTTGCATTAGAGGGGTTCTCTAAGTATTTAACATATTTATTTTTTAATTGGTTTGACAATTGATTTTCTCTAAGGCTCAAATTTTTTTTCCTAACGCTCATATACACCTTAATCTGTCCACGGAGAAAAGCTTTCGCTGCTTCCCAAAAGATTTCAATCTTTTCCAGGTAGCTTTTGTTAAAATGAGCGAATTCTTTCCATTTAGCTTGTAGCCAATTTCTGAACTTAAAATTGGAAATGAGGAAAGATGGGAAGGAAAAGCTATTCTTTTTGTTGAATTGTGGATTCAAATTTTCGATTGCAATAGAGATGATCGCATGGTCTGAAACCAAGATACTTGATATATCCGAGGAAATCTCAGCACCCAGAAGGGATTCACTTACTAATATCATATCAATTCTCGAGAAACTTTTATATGTCTTAGATTCGCATGTATAGGCTTTCTCGTCTGGGTGCTGAATCCTCCATATATCCTTCAGTTTAAGATTTTTAGCAAAGCTATGTAGACTTTTTGGCTCTCTGATATATCTATGACACTGTGTTCTTTTTAGTCGATCAAGGTATGGGTTGAATACTCTATTAAAATCCCCTGCCAATATGATTTGGGAATCTACATGGACTATGAGTTTAGCAAACAAATTTTCCCAGAACGCTGGGCAGTACTCATTGGGTGCATATATAGTACAAATTGTTAATTTAAGTCCTTGAATGATGGCAGATACAATTAAAAATCTACCTTCTTTATCTAAATATTTTGATGTAATCTTGTATTCTAATTTTGTATTAAATAAACACGCAACCCCTCTTTTCTTACCTATTGCAGGGACTGCATACACAGAGCCAGGACTGCATACACATTGGCAAAAAGGGTGGGCGATGGGGCAGAGGAGAAGGGAAAAAAAAAAAAAGAAAACATACACAAAAAAACATATAATTACAATCTAATACCTCTTGCTTACAGATCATTCTATTTTCTTCATTATATAGCTGAAAAGAAATATTTCAATTAATTAAAGCAGATTTTTACTAACAACACTATTTTCCTTGTGCTTTCTCCATTTGTAATTTGATTTTTTTGATAAAGTGTTTTGCGTCTTCTGAGTTATCTATGAAGATGGTCTCTGCATTATACAGTATTTTTAATTTTGCAGGATAAATCATATTTGTTTTAACACCTAGTTCAATCAGTTGTGTACAATAGGGTGAAATTTCTTTCCTTTTGTTCAATGTTTCTGTTGCAAAATCCTGGAAGATCAAGATTCGTTTATTATTAAACTCAACTGGATAGTTCTTACGATATAGTGCAAGAATTTTGCACTTATCTTGATAATCCAGGAATTTTGCAATTATCGGTCTTTTTAGATTTGGCGATCCATCTTTAAGATTGACAGGCCCCAATCTATGTACCCTTTCAATTTTAATTGGGAGCTTTTCTATAGGATATCCTAATACTTTAGGGAGGTGGAGCGAAATTAGTTCCATCACATCAGTGTGTTCCTTGTCCTCATAAAAACCTATGAACCTTAAGTTGTTTCTTCTGGACCTATCTTCTAAATCATCTATGCGAAGTTGTAAATTATGCACTAATTTGGCTTGAGAGTCTAAGGAAGCCTGTTGACTAAACTGCAAGTCCTCTACATCTGATATTCTGGACTCTATCTCTGTCAATCTGTTTGAGAACTGATTAATTTCATTAGACATAGAGATTATCTCCTGTTTTATGTTATCAAATTGTGGCAAGAAGATTTCCGAAATTTGTTTTACCAAATTTTCCATTTCAATCTGGTGACTAATAATGGGAGGTTTTTCAGTAGACTCTAAATCAACTGGGCCAATACTATTTCTATGTTTCCTATCTTTTACTGGTTTTGGAGGCATTGTTTCACTGTTGTTTTTAGAATTGGTCAAAAATCTGTCCATCTATTATTTGTACCAGATTTAGGCAGTAATTCGTGACAATACTATAGTGTTGTACTGTTCGGCAAACTAAGCGCCAATATGTGCAAGAAAAAAAATAAAAAAAAAAAAAAAAAAAAATTGTGAAGATAAAGGATACTCAAGGTATCAGAATTAGAAAGTGGTATGTGGATTGAATTGTACGTGCTAATGTGTGTGCTCTTTTAGTGAGGAGTTGGGTAGAATAAATGTGAATTTAAATTTACGTGCTAATGTGTGTGTTCTTCTAGTGAGGAGTTAGGTGAGGGAGGAGGGGGAAAAAAAAAAAAAAAAGGAAGGAAGTGATACGTGAAAAACACTAGAACACTGCCTACTCTGAAGGTCTAGTCCCTTGACCTCTGTCAGTCGCCTCTTTAAAGATTGTAGAATATTATACCTATAACAATATTCTGTGTATAGTGTATCCTCCCTCACAACATGTTAGAAGCAAAGAATACCATATGAATATAAACATCACTCAACAATATCAAGTAGGTTACCGTACCCCTTCTAGACATAGTAAGCCCAAAAACTGAAAGGATATAATCCAAGCATATAATCCTTGCTATTTTCGAGCAAAGATACAATCTATGAGCTAATATTTCAATTCTTAATATATTAATTCTCTTAATGTGACCGTACAGCAAATTTTACCATATTTAGGGAAATAAGCATAGCTAGGCCTTTCCGTACACAATTGACCCCTTTTGAGTGTTAGAAGAGAAAATACTATACAGTGCTTATCTCTAATTTGCTTGGTGCACTTATTAAATAATTATGTATTTCTAGTATCAAGATCCCCACTAAGATTAGGGAAAGAACACAGGATCTTAGTTCAACATATCAAGTCCAAAATATTTGTGTCTTTGTTTTTTATAGACAGTCCCAGACCAGCCTGGAAAACTTCTTATCTGATTTTACTTGACACGCTGATTATACAGTAAATCCTATGTTGAGCCCCCGTAATGTTGCAGACATACAGCTTAACTATAGGATCAGTCTCCAACTCCTTCTCTAATCCTATAGTTTTGCCTATGAGGCTTATGGTTTTTTTTTTTTTTTTCTGTCCCTTTTTTTCTATCTTTCTTCCGTCTGTATTATCTATCAGTACTGCTGCACAGATCAAATAAAGTTAACCCTTTAGGGCAAAGTGACGCCTTTTTTTGTTTTGAGATGGCAGTTCATCAAAAGGAAAAACAAACAGTTCAGCTACTTAGTAAGGAGAATAAGAAAGTCAGCTTTGGCCTCGTGAAAAAAATATAGATGATTAAGTGATACTTATCTGTGGATACTTGACACGACGTATGTCAGCAACAGCTTTGGTGAAGCAGGATAATCCTTTAGGCTTTAGCCTTTGGTCCTCTCGTGGACCCTCTGCAGGGGTCGGTCATAAGATCTTTCTTTGGCTTTTTTTTTTTTTTTCAAGCTCTGCTGTAGTTACTGTGCCTGCAGTTTTTCAGCCGTGGTCCCCGGCAGGGAGAGCGATCAGCAATATGAAGAAAAAAACTCCTATCCCCGCTAGCTTAACACAGGGAGGAATGGTATTACCCACTCCTCACCTATGTCCGCCCGCAGGGGTCCTGGGAGCTTCCTCTGTACCAGCCACTTAATCTGCTCTCTCCGATCTTTTACAAGCCTCCTGGTGAGGGTCCCGGTGAGATCCACTGTTTGACCAGTTGTTTACCCCCTTCGTATTATCCTCCACAGGTTTTCCTTTTTTTTCCCCCAGCTTTTAGCGCGAGGCACCGACTGTAGCTCCAGCGACTGAGCCGTAATCGCTCATACGCCGATATCCAGTCTCGACTGCCGCTTATACTCCTACTCCCTTCGGCAGTTTGATCCGGTGCATCAGTTGCCCTGCACCAAGGAAATCGAGAGAAGAGGGCGGTGGAGCGGTTTCAGGTAGCGGCGTCCTCACCCGCTACTCTCGCGCTCCAGAACTTGCTCCTCCCACTTCTGGATATCACATTAAATATACATTTCTATGTAAAATACAATAGCAATATTATTTAAGAATAAAAAGGATATTATCCTGTAAGTGAAGAACATTGGAATGAGAAATATGTACAGTACATATACAGTAAAACACAGAAATACATATGTATAAAAATATAAATAAATATATTATATATATATATATATATATATATATATATATATATATATATATATATAGACATATTAAGGTATATATCTCTTTGTTAAAGCCCTTTGCAGCCTTATATCTTTTAACTTTTGAATTCAATATTTTTATATATGTTTTATTAGACAGTGTTATTATGAGCTTAAAGGAACAGTTCACCCAAAAACTTTCTCCCCTTTAAATTATTCCCAATGATGCTTTTTACCTGCTAGAGTGTATTAAATTGGTTGCAAGTAGCAACTTTACTTATATTTCAGCATTTGAAATAGCTGATTTAGCTTGTGGTTTCCCAACCTATACTGAAAGTTTTGATACTGGCGTATACGCTATTGACAAGCCTAAGTAGCCAGCAGAAGAGATTACACCCTCAGTGGGGGGCATGATAGTTAAGTAATAAAATGATAATTTTCCATTGTTCTCTCTATGTATTGAGCTTTGGTGTTCCAGACAAATATAAGATAAGGAAACAAGTCTGTGTACATAAAAGTGATAACATAATGAGATCTGATATTACCTGAAGTTCAACCCATTGTAATAGGCTGTTCAAAGCACAAACCAGCTACTTCAGATACACAAATAAACCCGAAAATGCAATTTCTCAAATATTTTATACTCTGCAGTTGGTATAACAAGTCATTTAAAATACATGTAAGGAAAAACAATTTTACAGTGTACTGGCCCTTTAACTGTACTTTGTAATTTTTTGGTTGTTGATGTTTTTGTGATATTTTTTATTCAAGCATAACAGTTAACCAGAGCTCTGAGGTTGTGATAACCCGATGCGCGTTAAATTTAATAGCACCTGCACAAACGGGTTTACTTTCCACCCGACCAGCACAAGCACCTGCAAATAAACGATAACGCTTGCGCGTAACAGTTAGCATACCACTTGTAATCTGGTCCATAGAGTGCTCAAGACATGTGTGCACTCCTGAAGTCCTATAAGCTCACCTAGGTATAGTCTTCAACAAAGTATATGATGATAAAGTCAAATTGATTGTACAAGTAAATCAGAGAGTTATTTAAAATTGCATACTTTGTGTGAATCATGAAAGTTAAGTTTTGACTTTAGTGTCCCTTTAATGCAGACTTGGGTAATGTAGTTTAGTTTTCTAACTTGTTTACTAGATATTGTAATATTCTGTCATGTGCTAAATTCCGGTTCTTCTTAATGCTGTCCATGTATGTGTGAATAGCTACATATTTTCTGTTCTGTTTGCCAATCACACAAAACAAATACAACTGGTTCTCCACCTAAGTTTCCTCCATTCTAAGCCAAGTCTTTATCAAAGCATCAAATAAAGTTCCAGTTGTGCAATTGTATTTATGAGAAACAAACAGGAGAGTGGCCTTGTGCCTCTGGGGATTAATGACATTAGTGTCTGCATTGCAGAACACATAGATTCAATAACAGAGCCAAAGAAAATGATGTTAAACAAATATCTTAACACTCTGCTCTAAATGGTATTGCTTCCTTCAACTCTTGAAGTTGATCTGTTTACAGTGTTATAGATCTGTATATATAACACACCCAAACATTAATTATTTGATTGATACATTAGACATTTAGACAATATAATTAGCAAAAGCTATCACTGTCATTATAAGAACATATAACACTATATCTGAAGAATCGTGGTTACCTACACTCCTTAGAGTTGTTAATTAATAGATGTGCATTCAGATTTGGACAAATGTAAAAAAACAAACATGTTTTTCCCTATTTGTTGTATTTGCCTGAAAAGAATACAAGAATGGTACTATAACAACAAAAAAAGAGAACAAACAAGTTCATGTGGCAAAAATATTTAGTTGATTTGTACATGCAGAGAAAAGTGTTACTCTAAAGCATTAGTTTTTACACCTGTCCTCAGACCTCCCTAACAAACCAAATAATGAGGATATCTGAACTGGAGAACAGGTGAAATAATTAGCTGATTAGTAAACATGGATAGTAACCTGCTCTCACCCAAGGTAAAACTGAAAATTTGGCATGATTAAGGGTGATTTAACCCTGAAACATCTCTTGTAATGGCCTGGAGCTGTATGTTCCAATAAAACTTTGATATATTCCATGGTGCTGTGGGAATATTCTTAGACATTTAATTTTAGTGTAATGGTGAATAGCCCTATCCCAGTTGTGCACATGTGAGAAGGAGTTGGTGAGATGCTGTATATATAAGTATTTGAATCATGAATATTTGGCCTCTTAGGGAGATTTGAGGACAAGTATGAAAAACAGTATTTTCTGCAGACGTGAAAGGCTTCAAATTTACGGTTTTGCACTATTCAATAGCAATCCAGTGAGTACCTTGCCAGTAAAAATGTATGCTTTTATTTTATTTATTTTTTGTCAATGCTTATGTTTTTGAACATGCTCCGGGATATGAAACTCACATTTTTTTCTTTCATGATTAAGATAGAACACTGGTTTTCAAACCTTTCCTCATGCCTCCCTAATAGGCCAGATTTTGAGGATATCTGAACTGAAGCACAGGTGAAATAATCAGCTGATTAGTAACCATGGTTATTTTACCTGCTCTCATTTAAGGTAATCCTGAAAATCTAGCCAGTTGGGGAGGTCTGATATCAGATTTGAAAATCAGTGAGATAGAGCATGCGACTTTATACAACTTTCTAATTTACTGGTATCATTTGTTGAAAAGCAGCAGCATATGTTTAGGAGCTGGCTCGTTTCTGGAGCACTATATGGCAGCAGTTTTACAAGAATGTTATCCATTTGCAAGAGCACTAGATGGCAGCACTATTTCCTGTCATGTAGTGTTCCAGACGCCTACCTAGGTATCTCTTCAACAAAGAATATCATGGGAACAAAGCACATTTGATACTAGACATAAATTGAAAACTTTTTTAAAATGGTTCTGTCTGAATCACAAAACCAAATGTTTGCATTTAATAACCACTATTGGGTTTGTTTAATGAAAAGTTAAAAACGTTTAATGTTAGCTTAAAGGGACAGTAAAGTCAAAACTAAACTTTCATGAGTCAGATAGGGCATGCAATATTAAACAACTTTCCAATTTACTTTTATCATTAAATTTGCTTTGCTCCCTTGGGGGTATTTTTGAAAAGCTAAACCTAGCTAGGCTCAAACTGATTTCTAAACAGTTGAAAACCGCCTCCTAGCTCAGAGCATTTTGAAAGTTTTTCACAGTTAGACTGTGCTAGTTCACATGTGTCATATAGATAACATTGTACTCACTCCCGTGGAGTTATTTAGGAGTCTTCACTGATTGACTACACTGCGTGCCTGCCAAAGGCACTTAGGTAAGGAGGCTGTCTGCAAATGCTTAGATACAAGGTAATCACAGAGGTTAAAAGTATATTAATATAACTGTGTTGGTTATGCAAAAACGGGGAATGGGTAATAAAGGGATTATCTATCTTTTTAAATAAGAAAATTTTTGATGTAGACTGTCCCTTTAATCCAGGAATGTTGTATATCTGTTTTAGCTAGACTGGGTGCATTCCTTTGGGTAACAGAATATCTCTGTAGGGTAACCTTTAATGACAAATATAGTAATGCATTCTTATAGAAATCTTCAATATACCTGACACGACACTAAACCTGTTATGTATCAAAGCAATAGTTCCAAATAAGTGTTGCATCCAAATGATCTGTCTATCCTTGTTAGGTCTCCCACAGCTACAGAAAATATTCAGAACAGTGAAATCATTAGAAACACATCAGCTCCCACCAGCTGTGTTATAGACCTATTACACATCAAATGACATCAGAATGTGGTGCATCGTTTTGCACTTGGCCTCTTGCAGACAATAATGTTGTTGCTGATGATGATGTTTAATAAGAGAATTTTGAACACCCCATAAATATAAAGCGCACCTTTTTCTCTAAATGAGTAGTGGTGCGCGTATTGTGTTCGCATTATATTTTACTGGTTAAAAGGACATGAAAAATATTGTTTTTTGTGATTCAGATAGACCATACAATTTAAACAACTCTCCAATTTACTTTTAATATCAAATTTGCTTCATTCTCTTGGTATACTTTGTTGAAAAGCAGCAATGCACCACTGAACACAATCAGGCCCATTTATCAAGCTCCGTACGGAGCTTGAAGGGCCGTGTTTCTGGCGAGTCTAACTCTGAGCAGGCGGACAGGAATCGCCGGAAATCAACCCGATCGAATACGATCGAGTTGATTGACACCTCCCTGCTGGCGGCTGATTGGCCGCGAGTCAGCAGGGTGCGGCATTGCACCAGCAGCTCTTGTGAGCTGCTGGTGCAATGTTAAATGCAGAGAGCGTATTGCTCTCCGCATTTAGCGAGGTCTTGCGGACCTGATACGCAGTGTCGGATCAGGTCCGCAAGACCTTTGATAAATTGGAGCCATTGAGTGATCCAATGACAAGAGGCATATATGTACAACCACCAATCAGAAGTTAGCTCTCAATAGTATATTGCTGCTCTTTAGCATATCTAGCTATGATTTTCAACAAAGGATTCCTAAATAATGAAGCAAATTAGTTAATAGAAGTAAATTGGAATCATAAAAGATAATATTTTACTTTACAGTCCCTTTAAGTTTTGCGCGTATGCTCAATCCGATTTACTCCTTTTGCATTTAGTGCTTTTGAAAACCTGATATTAAGTGATATTCATATAAATGCACATTAAATGCTATATACCATTAAACTAAAGGAGATGATTTAAAACTTAAAGGGACAGTAAAGTCATAATTAAACATTTATGATTCGGACAGAGCATACAGGTTTAAACAATTTTCCAATGTACTTCTATTATTTAATTTGCTTCCTTCTCTTATTAATCTTTATTGAAGGGTCTATCTAAGTATGCTCCGGAGCAGAAAAGCACATGGGTGCTAGCTGCTGATTGGTGGCTGCATATATATGCTTATTGACATTGGCTCATGCCATGTGTTCAGTTAGCAACCAGTTAGTTGTTGCTCCTTCAACAAATGATACCAAAGGAATGAAGCAAATTTGATAATAGAAGTAAAGTTGTTTAAAATTGTATGTTCTTCCTGAATCATGAAAGAAACATTTTGGGTTTCACGTCCCTTTAATAAATGTTAAACAAAAAGGGATTTGAGAAAAAAATAAATTATGGGGAAGGGTTAAAGACATAAGGTATATGACAGGGGAGAGATTGGGACAGGGCCAAGGATGTATATGTGTATGTGTGCATGTGTATGTGTGCATGTGTATGTCTGCATGTGTATGTGTGCATGTGTATGTCTGTATGTATGTGTGCATGTTTATGTGTGCATGTGTATGTGTGCATGTGTATGTCTGTATGTATGTGTGCATGTGTATGTGTGCATGTGTATGTGTGCATGTGTATGTCTGTATGTATGTGTGCATGTGTATGTGTGCATGTGTATGTGTGCATGTGTATGTCTGTATGTATGTGTTAAGCCTTATATTAGGATTGAAAATGTATAGGAAAGAAGTAGCTAAAATTAAAAACTCTTCTACTTGAGAGGAATTTTCATGCTCCAGCATTATCCGTCATGAAATATATTTTCTGAGATAAATTACTCATTCATGTTATTCGACATAAGTACTGTATTGTGCATTATACTTCTGTGCGCACTATAAATATTAACCAATGAAAAATGCCTGTGGCATGAAAGGTTGTTTGCATTTTTCCTTTCATTTTGCTCTAATCTTGGCCTGTAGTGCCAAAACTCTTGAAACATTTCTCATATAATCAAGATTGCAAATGAATGCTAAACCCATGGTTGATAAAATTACTTGATTGGTTTAGCATATTTTACATGTGCAAAATATCAAAGATCATTTAGATTTTCTTGAATAAATGTTTTATGCTAGTGATTTTATAATAAATTATTTAAGGCATTTGGTTTAATGTGATACACTATAGGCTAAATCTCGTGTAGATGTTTATAACGCAGCTACTACGTACAAATCTAGCAACAACAGATCCTCATGTCAATAACTCAATGAAACTCACACCTCAAAATCCAGACGTTTTATTACAATCATAAATGAACCGTCTGATGTTCGTAATTAAGTTATGTGCTACTTTGATCATATAAAATATGACTTGAGCTGTTAATCATTTTTATTAGCTTTGTGGAATCAATGAACTTTATCACCATGGACTTTGCAGGTCTATCATCTGTAGTCACAGTGTTCCAAGATTGTTACATACTGACAGACATTATGATGGCCTAAGGTGTCGTTAGTATGGCTTAGGTGGTCCTGAAATATGGCGCAGGCAGCGATTATAAGGGTGTATGAGCTATGGACTTCTGGCCCAAGAACACACCTATACGTTATCAGAAGAATGACTTGATATTACATCATTCTAATCACCATATAAAAGATGCAATTGCTCAACAAGGGCCCATATGACCTCAGCAAATTAGAATACTGTATTAAGCAATATCACATAATTCCAGCAGATAATTGAATTCCCATGCATCTTATCACAATACTTGTTCTACATCAAGCATCCTGAGAACATCCCTATCAATAAATAGTGCTTATATTGTTATGTACACAGGAGCCAATCTAAGGCAAATTCATTTTTATTTTTTTTGTGGCTTTTTACATTTTCTTTATTGGTATTATTGAGTACTGTAAAATAATTAATTATTCATTAACCTTCACAGTCTCATCATACCGCAAATACTTGGAGAAGTTGCGTGTTTAGTTGTTTCTACATAGAGATATGTTGCTATTTCATTTAACATAATTATATCCCATGTATATTGGGTATATAGAGGAAACGTTTCAGTCATTGTCATCCATTGTTTAAATACATCATTCCCTTGGCTTATATACATTACACAATTCATGCATTTAATTATATTATACTGCTAGGATATGGGCATATCTGATAAATGGTTATATCTGAGACGTATTGTAACTCATAGTTGATACCTAATAGGATTGTTACCCATTATGTCTCTAGTATGCTTTTAATATTGAAACTGTTAGAATTGTTCAACATGATTTATATATGGACATTTATCTATTTGTTTGTGTATCAGTGCATGTATACTTATTGGAATGATTTGCAATACTCACACTATGACTAATCAGTCCGGCATTTGAGGGGTTAATGGGGAGGTTTATTCCTCATGTTCTATTAGCCAATCACTGAGTAGTACTACCCTTTTTAAACTACCCAGCGATTATTGTAAGGCAGGTTTATGATTACGGCCACAAGCAGAAACTAGTCAAACCCTTTCATTTTTTGTCTTGTATTTCTTATGCTGTTGGGTTTTTTATCCAGTTCCTAATAAATATTTTGAATTTTTAATGCATTGGAGGATTTCTGCACTTTCTTTTGTTGCTCATCTTTAGTTGTTGGAGTCAGACAGAAACCTTTGTCTGTAATAGAACTAGAACAAACTAAAATTTTTAAAAGGACTGCGCCTCATTCTTGGGGTATTGTGCACAGTTTTTTATGTGCTCCCACTAAGCATGTGCAAGAGTTCACTGCTCAAATACATATATGATTCTGTGTTTAACTAATGGCGATCATGTGAGACGGGGACAGTACATTTAAAGGAAACTTTTATATTTGTCAGACAAAAACAGCAACTCATATTAGTGGAGTTGAGTTCCTGTAGTTTTGTGCAATATTATTTTAATAAGTTAAATATCTAACACTTTATACACACACACATACATACATACATATATATATATACATATAGATACAGTGGCAAGAAAAAGTTTATGAATCCTTTAGAAATGACTGCATTTATGTATACATTTGTCTTAAAATAATAACTAATAACACAAAAAATAATTGTATTATTCTTGCACATATTGAATATATCATTCAAATACTCACAGTATAGGTTGGAAAAAGTATGTGAAACCCTAGGCTAATGACATCAACAAAAGCTTATCTCTATAAATGGAGATGATTTAGTACTGTGGCTACTCTTCATAGAAGTGGCCGTCCAGCCAAGATGACTCAAAGGGCATATGCACAATTCTCAATGAGGTAAAAAAAAAACCTAGAGTGACAGCTAAAAACTTGAAGAAATCATTGGAACTGGTTAACATCTCTGATAATGAGAAAGAAAATGAGAAAGAGGTTAGCCCATTATATAATGACTATACAAAGTGTGATTCTGAGGCTTTTTGCCTGCGCACGATAAATAATTTCAAATAAAGATACCAAGAGAATGAAGAAAAATTGATAATAGGATTAAATTAGAAAGTTACTTAAAATTGCATGCTCTATCTGAATCATGGAAGAAGAAAAAAAATTGGGTTTCATATCCCTTTATATAAAAGATGATTAGGAAATATATGGCATTAACCAAAAACCAAAACTTAAAGGGACATTGAACCCAAATTTTTTCTTTTGTGATTCAGATAGAGCATACAATTTTAAGCAACTTTATAATTTACTCCTATTATCAACTTTTCTTCATTGTCTTGGTATCTTTGTTTGAAATGCAAGAATGTAAGTTTAGATGCCGGCCCATTTTTGGTGAACAACCTGGGTTGTTCTTGCTGATTGGTGGATAAATTCATCCACCAATAAAAAAAGTGCTGTCCAGAGTACTGAACCAAAAAAAAAAAAAAAAAAAAAAAAAAAGCTTAGATGCCTTCTTTTTCAAATATAGATAGCAAGAGAATGAAGAAAAATTGATAATAGGAGTAAATTAGAAAGTTGCTTAAAATTGCATGCTGTATCTGAATCACGAAAAAAAAAATTGGGTTCAGTGTCCCTTTAAAAGTACAGTTATTATTTGTGGCAAGTTCATTACAACTCTTTTACTTTCGTTCCTCCCCTTTGAATCTCGTTGTTTAGCCAAGGTTTTTATGTTGTTAATAATTTACTTTATAATCTAAGCCATGAAATAAAATGAAAACCCATGAACGTTTTCCACAAACATCTCAGAAATGTATCTTACAATTTTGGTTGCATTGCTGGAATCAGCAGGTAAGTAAGTTCAGGAAATAATTTATTTACAAATCAGCACCGTTACATCAATTTAAGCAATTCCTATAAAATTATTGATTGGATGAGCAAAATCTCATATGTTTTGCCAAGCTATAGAGCTGCTGCTGTCTACCTGTAATGAAATTTACACTATATTATTTCTATATTCACATCATACAAAAAATAAAATGTTTCAAAATTGCTTTAAAGGTGCATTAGGATACTGAAAACTTGCACATTGTCATTTTTACTCCTTGTATGCCAGAAAGGGTATCACAGAAGTGAAATGTACTTGAGACAAAGGTGTCATTAGAGCCTTTGCAAGAAAGAAAGCTGTTTTCACATAAAATAAAAGTTGAAAGAAAGACCCATTTGGTTTTGAAAGATTTATAAATTTACAATTTTATAGAAAATGTTTCAATATTTATTATATATACTGTACCTATGAACTGTCTTGACTGTTGGAAAGTAAGTAGGTGTGAATTTATGCAGGTTTCTTGTATGTTGATCTATCTTAAAGGGACATTCTGGTCAACATTTAAATGCCCATAGATGAATTACATATTTAAATAGACACATATTTGCAATATACAGGTTTTAGCAAAAATACTTCTTATGAAAATTATCCCTGTTTTAGTGTTGACATTTTTCTCTGCACGTGAATGTTAAGCATAGCTAGATATTCTCAGTGCACAAGCATTTTAAATAATGTAGCTGCTCAGAGCACCAGTGGGGACTTGTATCGTCTCAGCAATTAACAAATTGAGTCAATACCCAATAGTACAAGCACCTTAGGCTTTCTCTGTTTAAAATGCTGGTGCACAGTGCATACTTAAAAACACTTGTGAAGCAGCTATAGCTTTTATTAGAAGCATTTTTGCTATTACATGTATATTACAAAAATTCTTCTATTCAAAACTGAAATGCAACCATGTGGATTCCAATTTTGGCTGAAGTGGCACTTTAAAGAGCGTTGCTTAGTTTTGCTTCCTTATGGGATTCACCCCCACATGAAAGCAAAATATTTTCCCCATTGCATCCAGAGAATTCCATATTTGTGGGTTAAACTATTTTTAATGAGAAATTAAATTTCCCACCTAAACTTTTTTATATGCAATTATCTGTTTTTTTATATTATTTTTTAGTGTAATGAGGTTAGGAGTTTGTTTTGCATTACAGGTATTGTAATAGATAATAGTCAAGACCTGTCTTCTTAACAGCTGTTATAAAATATTACTGTGCTGCATATATGTTCACTAAAGTACAGAACATTTGATTACAAAAATAATAATAATTAACCGTTTTCCAAGTATATAACTTACTATATTGAAAATATGTAACTATACACTTTTAACGCAGGATGCTTTGGGTCTGACAATGTTAACGGACTTCCTTCTTTCACAGTTTGGGTGCGTGGCGCAGAGAGGATCATAGGAGGAGTGGAATGTGTGCCTCACTCCCAGCCATGGCAAGCCGCCCTGTATTTTTTTGATTCATACACCTGTGGAGGTGTGCTAATAAATGAGAACTGGGTACTGTCAGCAGCCCACTGCTGTACAGCGTATGTATATCATTTATTGAAGTTCTAATCTCAATTCTGTTTCATTGTCTTAAATGGAATCTTTACTCATATATTCTCTGTCATCTTTATGAAACAGTAGCATTTAAACAGGTTGACATTGATTTTTAAGGAACAAAAATAAGAAGTATAACCTGTTAATCAGCTAGATTATGAGTTTTGAGCGCTATAGGGTTTTTAACGACCGCCACAAAAGCGGCGTTATTTCAACCCCCTATAGCGCTGATATTACGAGTTTAAAAGAGCAGGCTTGTGCGGGCGATATGGGGGTGTTGAGCTCCGTTCCGCATCGAAAACAAGCACTGCTGTTACGTGCTCGTGCACGATTTCCCCATAGACATCAATTGGGAGAGCCGGCCAAAAAAAAAGTCTAACACCTACGATCGCAGAATGAAAAGCTCTGTAACGCAGCCCCATTGATGTCTATGGGGAAATACATTTAATGTAAAAACCTAACACCCTAACATAAACCCCATGTCTAAACACCCCTAATCTGCTGCCCCGAACATCGCCGCCACCTACATACAGTTATTACCCCTAATCTACTGCCCCTTACATCGCCGCCCCCTACATAATACAATTAACCCTTAATCTGCTGCCCCTAACATCGCTGCCCCTTCATAATACTATTAACTCATAATCTGCTGCCCCTAACATCGCTGCCCCCTACATAATACTATTAACCCCTAAACCTCTGGCCTCCCACATCACTACCACTAAATAAATATATTAACCCCTAAACCTAACCCTAACGTAACCCTAAGCCTAACCCCCCTAACATATTTTAAATACAGCTAAATTAAAGTTACAATTATTAACAAAATAATAACTATTTTAAACTAAATACATACTTACCTGTGAAATAAAACCTAAGCTATCGATAATATAACTGATAGTTATATTGTAGCTAGCTTAGGTTTTATTTTTATTTCACAGGTAAGTTTGAATTTTTTTTTAACTAGGTAGACTAATTAGTAAATAGTTATTAACTATTTATTAACTACCTAGTTAAAATAAATACAAACTTACCTGTGAAATAAAACCTAACCTGCCTTACACTAAAACCTTACATTTAAAAAAACAAAACACTAAAATTACTAATATTAAAATTAATAAACTACAAAAAATAAAAAAATAAAAATTACAAAAAATAAGAAACACATTTTCAAAACTAAAAACTAATTACACCTAATCTAATAGCCCTATCAAAATAAAAAAGTCCCCCCAAATAAAAATAACCCTAGCCTACAATAAACTACCAATGGCCTTTAAAAGGGCCTTTTGTGGGGCATTGCCCCAAAGATATCAGCTCTTTTACCTGTAAAAAAATACAAACACCCCCTCAACAGTAAAACCCACCACTCACCCAACCAACCCCCCCAAATAAAATAACTATCTAAAATAACCTTAGCTAACCATTGCCTTGAAAAGAGCATTAGTATGGGCATTGCCCTTAAAAGGGCATTTAGCTCTTTTGCCATGCCCTGAAAAGGGCAATCAGCTCTTCTTCTTCTATCTTCATTCATGCGGAGCGGGTCCATCCTGAAGACATCCGGCACAGAGCATACTCTTCATACGGTCTCCGCCGTACACTGGAACTTCAATGCAAGTGACGCTATCAAAGATGGCGTCCCTTGCATTCCTATTGGCTGAAAGATTTCTATCAGCCAATAGGAATTAAAGCTGCTAAAATCCTATTGGCTGTTCCAATCAGCCAATAGCATTGAGCTCCCATCCTATTGGCTGTTCCAATCAGTCAATAGAATGAGAGTTCAATCATTTTGGTTGATTGGAACAGCCAATAGGATGAGAGCTCAATCCTATTGGCTGATTGGAACAGCCAATAGGATTTTGGCAGCTTTAAATCCTATTGGCTGATAGAAATCTTTCAGCCAATAGGAATGCAAGGGAAGCCATCTTTGATGGTGTCACTTGCATTGAAGTTCCAGTGTACAGCGGAGACCGTATGAAGAGGATGCTCCGTGCCGGATGTCTTCAGGATGGACCCGCTCCGCGCTGGATGGATGAAGATAGAAGATGCCGTCTGGATGAAGACTTCTTGCCGCCTGGATGAGGACTTTGCCGGCTGGATGAAGATCGAAGAGGCCGTCTGGATGAAGACTTCTCGTGGCCTGGATGAGGACTTCGCCGGCTGGATGGATCCTTCAAGTGGGACTTCAATAACTGTAAGTGGATCGTCGGGGGGTTAGTGTTAGGTTTTTTTTAAGGGTTTTTTGGGTGGGTTTTTATTTTAGCTTAAGGTTTGGGCTTTTCATAAAAGAGCTGATTGTCCTTTTCAGGGCATGGCAAAAGAGCTAAATGCCTTTTTAAGGGCAATGCCCATACAAATGCCATTTTCAGGGCAATGGTTAGCTTAGGTTATTTTAGATAGTTATTTTATTTGGGGGGGTTGGTTGGGTTGGTTGGGTGGGTGGTGGGTTTTACTGTTGGGGGCTGTTTGTATTTTTTTTACAGGTAAAAGAGCTGATATCTTTGGGGCAATGCTCCACAAAAGGCCCTTTTAAGGGCTATTGGTAGTTTATTGTAGGCTAGGGTTTTTTTTTATTTTTGGGGAGTTTTTATTTTTTATTTTGATAGATTAGGTGTAATTCCTTTTTATTTTTGATAATTTGTTTCTTATTTTTCGTAATTTTTTATTTTGTATTTTTTGTAATTTAGTTATATTTTTTTGTAATTAGTTACTTTGTAATTTTTAGAGTAGTGTTAGGATTTTTTTAATGTGTAGTTTATGTTTTTTTAATTGGTAGTTAGTTTAATTGTAGTTTCATAATTATATTAGTTTCATTGTTAGTTTAAAATACATTTTTGTAAATTGACAGGTAAGTTTTAATTTCATTTAAGATAGGGAATTTGTAATTTTAATATAAAGTTAGGTTTAGGGGTTAATAGTTCATTATAGCGGCGGTGTGGGCAGATGGCAGATTAGGGGTTAATAATATTTAAATGGTTTGCAATGTGGGAGGGCGGTGGTTTAGGGCGGGGTTAATAGGTTTATTATAGTGGCGACAATGTCCGGGAGGGCCTCGGTTTAGGGGTTAATAGGTAGTTTATGGGTGTCCTTTGTAACACTTTAGTTATAAGTTTTATGTTACAGCTTTGTAACGTAAAACTCATAACTACTGACTTTCAGATGGCAGTATGAATCTTGTCAGTATAGGGTGCCCCGCTCACTTTTTAGCCTCCCAGGAAAACTTGTAATACCGGCGCTATAGGATTGAATTGAAATTACATTGACATTAATTACATCAATTACACTGATTACATTGAAAAAGTACATTTTTAAAAGTTCGGTACTGACGTTGCGTGGCTGGCTAAAAGGTGTGCGGTACACCTATACCGACAAGACTTGTAATAGCAGCGTTAGGGAAAATAAAGCATTATGGGCCATAACGCTGCTTTTTCACTCATAATGCCAAACTCGTAATCTAGATGATTGTTATTGCTCTTGGTTCCATTCCCTCTCCCACCTGTCCCATTTTAAAGATGCAAGCATTCCAAAATCCAAACTATTCCGAAATCCACACATTTTCTTGTCTCAAACAGTTTGGATAAAGGCTTTTCTACCTGTATTGCATAATTTGAATCAAATCAAATCATTAGAAAAAAAAAATAAGGTGCGCTAAAAAAAGCTGAAAACGTCTCTAAGCAAACAAAGGACCATAAAAGAATGTAAACTAATGTCAGCAAATAAATGTTTATTTTATAAGTGAAATGCCGGTATTGGCATTCAATATAGAATATGCCTATTTAAGGTACAGTACTAAAAGGAACAATTCCTGAAAATAATACAATGTTAAAATAAAGCGAAAATAAAAGAACAGTTTCTGAAAACGATACAATGTCTAAAACCACCAGTAGTTCTAATATTAAAATCAATCTATAAAGTACAATCTCAAAATATCCAAAAGTCTCGTATTTAAAGGAGGAATCAAATTATATTAGAGGTGGAACATTCACTTGCAATCCAGCATGGGATAAATATAGCGATAGCTACCTGAATTCTCCATGATAGTCCCGGATTACCTTACCAATTAGTATATGGTTCCACTTATGCACTGGTAACCTTTGAATATGTAGTGGCTCGTATCCCCAGATATTCTGTACTTTTGCCTTGGAATTCTCTGTGTTTGTGTCCCGGTACACCGCACCACTGTTTTAGTAATGGCTTCACCTCCGCCCTGGGATCCTCCGTGTAAGGATCTCTGTGGTGACGTTACCGCTTCTGTTACTCTAGGGTCTGATGTGTTCCAACACGTGGATATTGTATACTCCAATCAGCTTGAACTGTTGTGTTTAGAATCAGAACCAATCTTTACAGTAACAGTTCTCTATGAATAAGATTCCTTACAGAGCACTCTGTGTTAAAATCTCCTTCTTCCGTCAATATTCGAAACAGAAAAATTTGAATTGATATATTTGTATCTTTTATGTATTAATTCTCTATATTCCCTAATACATAAACTCTGAACAATATTGGTTAAATAGAATGTTACATTTAAAATTTCAAATGTGTATATTCGATCTAATTATGAACATTCGAAAACGAAAGTAACATTCGAAAACCGGAAATAACTTTGAATTTCCGAATATTACTGGATTTTCGTTCTTATCACCATTCTATTGTTCAAAATGAATGTCTACAGGACTATTCGTTCTACCAGGCTAATTACACTTTCAGTACAATGGCCTATCCCTAGTTAAGATTAGAACTGTGCAGAGAAGAAACTTTAGTTTCGGATTACATTTTCGGGCCGAATATTCAAGGAAATTCATTTCATCGAATATTTGTTGCCTACACTATTCGGTTTACATCAAAATTTTGTTAAACATTTATATTAGTTTTAATTAAACAAATGTAAATGTTTCAAAGCTAAAGGTGAAAAAAGAAACGTTGCTACATAGTTACCCGATCCTCTTCTTGCCAGAGCTCTGGCCATGCTATCAGGAAGCTTAGCTGTTTGGGTCCCAGGACCTGCACTAAAGTTAAAGAATCGGGTTACTGTGCTCTCCAGAGAGAGTTAAGCTAAGTATTAAACCTTTAAAATTATTAAAAGGAAACAAATAAAAACTGATGCAGAGCTGCAGAGAGAATGAAGCAAACTTAACAATA